>NC_142652.1:96338333-96642500 GCF_055504915.1 Nelumbo nucifera
AAATAACCGACCGGTTCCTGTCTTAGGGGCCGTGACCCAGTGCGGTCAATGTCTCGAAGCAACCCTCGTGTGAACTGTACAGTTTGGACAGAGACCCGGCCCTTATTTACCGTTTTTGCCACTAGAAAGAATTATTGTGTGGGTGTTTTTTCTTCTCCGTCGTACGCTGATTGCGACCAGTGAAGCTAATGGTGGTACTCCCCCTCTGCAACTTGACGCTTTCCTGGGCTCCACCCTGAAAATGATTGCCCTTATTCGTCCTCTCCCTCTCTCTCCTCTCTCTACAAATATGAAATATCACCATTCACCCCCCCCCCTTTTACCATACACCTTAAAAATTACAAGATATAACGGTTCTCTAATCGGACCAAGGCCAACTAGACAACTTTCCTACGCGGCTATACGATAAGTATGACCAATGGATCCGAATTCGGCTATTCCTAGACCCATGTATAAATCCGAAATTGAATCGAAGGTATCGTTACTTGGGCTTTTTGGTCTGAGTAGATAATTACACTCAGGCTCAGGTTCTGCTTGGTTTGATAGTAAACGAGAGAGAAACAGTAAGCCGAGGAAAAGTTAAGGACTCTTGTGAAATTCCTTCTCTTGTCTCAACTTTTAGTTTCTCTTATTTTCTATCAAACAAACAAACACAACACTAAGGGTTTTTATTTTTTTTGGTATTTAAACGTATGCCTGCTATGGCTGTTCATCACATTGATATCAAATCGACCCGAGTCGGTCGGTTTAGTTTTTATGTTAACCCAAGAGGTCACGTCAGTTTTTATTTGATCATTTGTAAATCGACCCGATTATATATATAGTTTTTAATTTGTTTGAATTTACTTTTTAATAATATCATTACAATTCTTTAAATTTAAATTTCATTTCTTTTTTTTTTTTTGAATCGACCAACCAAGCCATTGGCCAGTTTTCATCATTGGTTGATCAATTTTGATTGACTAATTCCCTAACCCGACCAGATCAGTTCGGTTGGCCAAATAACTTGGGATCGAATCGGACCAACCTGTGAATACCCCTAACACCTATTCCTCCCTGGGGACCATAAGTGAAAATTTCAGATTAGTACCCTGTACTTTGGGCGTAGTGCACTTTGGTCCCCAAACTTTAAAACGCTACAATTCAATGCCCAAACTTTCAAAACATGCCAATTTAATACCTATCGTTAACCAATCATTAATTAAAATTTGAAAAGACACAAATGCCCTTCAAGTGTCATATAATTTTCTTCATTAACCATCCAAAACATTGACAGAAAAATGAACGACTCCATTGACATGTGGCCTAGATGCAAAAACCATTCAGCCTCCAAGTCAAATTTTAAAACGTCAATTTTATTTGTTGGGTGAAGTAAATAATATTTATTTAGCTTAATAATGCATCATTGAATATCTCCATTTCAATATAATTAATCTTTATTAATAATTACAATTTAAATGTTGATACATCTAATGTACATAAAATTATAGTTAAATTGAAATGGATATAGATATAGATAATAAAGTTAATAAATTTTAGTCAATTTAATGGAGTGGTGTCCGGGAAAGAGAATTAGTGGCATAAGTTATTGAATGAGAGAGTTAATAGCATAATTAATGGTAAGTTAGCGAGGGGAGTTAAAAGTGTTAATGGTGATCGGCCACTTGAGTTATTATGTTTAATTTTAAAATTAAAAAATTTCAAAAAAGGATAAATACCTTTGAAAAAAAAACCAAAAAAAGAGAAAAATTCCACCTTGACACATTAGGTTTTAATATATATATATATATATATATATATAGATATAGATAACAAGAGAATTCAAAGTCAATTTACCGCATGAAAAAATCCTTAGATGCATGGTTCAACCTTGTTTGCTGAACGACCCAACTAGCAAACCAGCTCGGAGTCACATCTATGTATTTACCTTGTACGTTTGGCTACAGGGAACGCATATCACTTTTGTACCCCAAATCAAGGCAACATGAAATTCCATGGCCCACTAATGCTTCCCTTTTTCATACTCATGGTGGTCTAGTGAATTCTGTTGATTATAGCCCATTTACTGAGGAGAAAGGGGCAATATTCTAAATTCCTGGGCTGGTGGTCACTTGGGTCTCCTTTTGTTTGGTTTTAACCACACCAAACACATCAACTCTGCCATGCAATGGGTAGATGATATGGCCAATCTGAGTGGCCCACCCTGCAGGGACCTTTCCTTGGTGGGCCACCATGTAGGGACCTTTAGGCTTGCCCATGTGATCACTCCACAGTCCATCACCCCACCCCACCCCACCAACCATTCTAGCTTTCTCAAAGCGATATTATCCTTCCAAAGCTTTATTCTTTTATTTTAATTCAAAAAAAGAGAGCCCAAGAAAAAAATTGGTTTTAGTTTGGATTTGGACCGAAACTTTCCCATGAATTAAGGACGAAGAAAGGAAGGTGGGACCCCTTCTACACCCTCTCTAACTGCGTGCCTTCGATTGCCATATGGTGGATTCCTTACTCACTTGGAGCCTTTTATCTAAACTATTTTCATTTATATGCATAGCTGGTCAAACATGAACATATATATGGAAGAGAGCTTTTGATATTGATTGAAACTAATTGCAACAAGAATTCCAAGTTTGAGAATAGATAAAGAGGATCAGCACCATACCACATCCATTCCATCTCATCAAAAGCAAAAAAGCTGAATCTCAAAATCACAAATCAGTATTCAGAGAGCCCAGATACCCAGTTTGTTATTAATTTGGGGAAATAGAAAACATGGTTTGAAACTTTGAATCACCATGTTTGAGGTTCATGCATCTACCAACTCAAGTAACAACCTCCTAATTGAAGCTCTAGTAGATAATGAAGAAAATGGTATGAATCCTAATGTTCTCCAGACTTTGATTGTTTATATATTGTGAGCTGGAGACTTGCTGAATAGCTTTTTTGAGATGGATAAAGCTTTTATTTATAAGGCTTCTACGCCTTTGAAGATTTTAATAAAATTTATGGTGACTGCCTTTTCATCGAAAGTAAATTTTGTGATTAAAAAAAAAAATGTTTCTGATTAATTTATTTGCCATTCATCAAAATTGCTGGGAAAATTAAGAAAAATTTAGAGCTAGTATTTTTCAGGAAAAAAATATTAATTGCCTAATCAGATATATATATATATATATATATATATATATATATATATATATATATATATATATATATATATATATATGTGGCAACATGGTGATGAGATCAAATTAACGTTATGAGACCGAATCAGCCACCCACAAAACTGCCCCCACAATGTCTCACAACACATCCTCGCCGTGTATTGGGAATATCTCCCAATGATGACATCATCATTCCGAATATTATCACCAGAAGATGTTTCTAATACATGACAGAGATGTAATTTGAACTCTAAAGTTATGGCTAATTTAAAAAGTCCTTACCATGATACATAAAAAAACATTTAGGACACTCAAAAACCCATAACCTAATGGGTTGAAAACACTGAATAAAAGAATTGATATAGAGGATAAAGTGCAAAACATTGAATAAATCACGTCAACCAGAGAGAGGATGTAACCATAAGTGTGCATCTCCCTCAAAAATAACATAATCCAACTGTAAGAATAAAGCCAGCTTAATAGCTTCCAGTAAGACCAACGCTTCACACTCTTTAGCAAAAGTAGGTGGAATATTGATTCTTAAAACAACTTTTTTGTTCTTGATATTTTTCTTCTTTTAGTTTTCTAGTTACATATACATATCCAATTTAGTTTGTCAAAGATGTCTTCACATGAGTCATTGCTTTCCACATCCAAACCAAGTATTAATATAAACGAACCGCTCAAACAATAACTTGGTGGTTAAAAAATGTCAAGATGATGATGATGATGGAATATAATAACATGATAATTAAATTAAGAAAACAGTTTCAAATTTAATTGTATTGAATATGGCTCCATTGTGAATGTAAATATGCAGTGTAAAATGGTTCATGTAAATGTAAAATTGAATTAGTTTTGCATTAACAAATTTATCTTCTTACCAAATAGATTTTTCGCTGTAATGAATGTAAACATGAATCCCAAAAAAGTATATTCCTTTTTTAACAAAAGCCCACATTATATGCAAATTTACTTCTTTTTTATCGATGTACATTTATATCTCACTTTGAATGTAATTATGTATTGGAAAATATGTTTTTTGTCATTTGTCAATGCATAATTGTATTCTTGCCAAACACTAGCAAAACTGAACCAAAATTAATATTTACCCCCTGAACGAGGTTTACACTCCATTTGTATCATTTTCAAACAAAACCTATATGTAAATTCAAATTAATATCATAACTGCAAATCTCAAAAGAGGGGTTGTGGAGCAAAATCCCTTGAGACTCCTCAACTAAACATGGACATTCCATAAATTCAACACATCATGTGTCTACATGATCAAAGGGAGTGTTGTCACTAGCAGATGTGATCTCCATGATTAGGGCACATCAAATTTTTTGATAAATGGGACACATCCTTTGGGAAAAAGACAAAAAGTATATATGTATTTTAAAATTTGGTACATGGGGTTCATCTCTCTTTCCAAATAAACATTTTGGCCTGTTCATTAGGGGAGGATGTTCCCTAATCACCACTCATAAGGGATGTTTGCCGGTATAAATGATTTTGCTTTTTTAAAAGGATTTTGACTATAGTACCACAAAAACATGACATCAGAAAAAAAAGAAAAAAAAAATTAAAGCCAATCGACCTGTATCATAAAAAGATAACCAATTAATTAATACAGGTGGTATATTCATGAAAACTCAGGGGGTGCTCTGGCCAAAGCTCTTCCGGTATTATGAATTTTTCCTTTTCAAAATAAAGAAAACTGCCACAAAGACACCCTCATAAAAGGCATGAAAATATGAACTCCTGGTTTAAATATTTTCAATATAATATTTTTTTTTTCAAATAAGTAAAGTTCAGTTCACACCTATAATAAAATAATAAATTGCTAATGATGTTCAAATTTCAATTTCATGTGTACATTATTTGAGCAACTATTTTAATACCAGTTTTCTAAAATGTGGCAAGAAATAGCTAAACAATACAATAATTAAAGATATATTACACAATGGGAATAACAAAGAGAAAATCATAGTAATATCTATCCCTAGATGTAATTAAACCTTTTAAATAACAAAGAGAAAATCAAAGTAATATCTAACTTAGTTGCCTATTTTCATAATTTGTTTCAAAACTATCACTTCATTTCTCTCTTTCGTCTTATTAGGATTGCAAATGTAGCTCTCAGACCGGATTCATTCTTCACAAAATTTGTCTACTTATTTATTTATTTATTTACTTTTTCATTCATGATGTTCTCATTCACTTTCCTATGAGAACATCATAGTTGGCAGCATCTAGTAGTAATTATTTTCCAACATTGAGAAAGGACTGATGTAAGAATGATTAGACATTGCTCATTCATTAATGAAGAGATGGTTTGACAAGAGAGTTTAAGCTGCATGTGAACCTTTTGATACATAAAGAACACATATCTCACATCCCTTCAAAAGATTGAGGAAATAAATTAACCATTGGGATTTGTATGTTGCTTTCAAACTAACAAGATGGTCTGGATGGCAAAAGTAAAGAAATGATTCACTTTTTTTATACTACTAAATGTAAACATGTTGTATGTAATAATTAATTTCAGATAAAGTATCCTTATTAGAACCCATTAAAAAAGATAAGTAATTAAAGCATATTGTGCTGGTGGATTTAAATTTTACATTTTATTGTTATTTTTGATAAAATATTTCTTATTCATCATATTTATTTTTATTTAATATGATACACATATAATATTAGAGATACACATATAATATACACACAAGATTCATGACAAATTTCTATATTTTCTATAATTTTTATTCTATCTTTTTGAGTTTTTATTATATAGTTATGATATCATGTGTTGACATATTTGACTTGAAAGAGAAAACAATCTCATTTTTGGTAAGTATTAAATTTTCTATTGCATTTCCATAATTAATTGTAAAAGCAAATCTTGATTATCACACTTATCTTCATTTAAAATGACAATTTTCTAGTATTTTTAGATGCATTTTATATATTTTTTTTTGTTTTTTGAAATTCTATCTATATTTTATTTTTATTATTTAATTATGAAACCATTAGTTGACGCATTTTACCCAAATTGTTGGATCATTAGGGTGCAAATTGTGTAGTCAAGCCATACATGTATGTATGTATGTAGTCAAGCCTAGGTTTGCAAACAAATTAAGCTCTAATTGAATGGTTCAAGCTCGAGTTCGAGTGGGCTCAATTTGAATTCAATTCTAGTCGAGCTCAAATTGAATTCAAACATTGGGGTAAGCTCGATTAGTTATTCAAACTCGAGCTCAACTAATAAAAAGTTCAACTTGAAAGCTTGCGAGATTGGCTCGATTAACATACACACACATCCATCCATCCATCCATGCATGCATACATACATACATATTATAGAATGTAAAAAATATATTCTATATTCTATATATAATATAAGAATATCCTATATATTATAAAAAATATATCATATATTTATAAAATAAAAAAAAAATATTCATTTTCAAGCTTTTGAGCCAAACTCGATCTTGTCAAATATTTAATTGAATCAAGCTCGAACCAGAAAAATATAGTTTGAACCGAACTTGAACTCGAACCTAGTAGTATTTTAGTCAAGATGAGCCAAGAAATGCCAAAGTTCAGCTTGGCTTGGCTCTATTGCACCATAATCAAGCCAAGCTCAAGCTACCTAAGGCTAGGCTTGGGCACAACTTGAAAAATAGAAGAGACCAATAAACTTTTAGCCTAGGCCAAAGCCTAGCTTGAGACCAAAAATCCAAGCTAATTTGTCTAAAATTGCAAGTTGGGTTGGTCCATACTTGGATTGAGTTCACCCAATTTACATCCGTATGTTTCACTATCCACTAATTAGATGGAATATAGTTTTTCTTTTTGAGATAGTTTAAATTTATATTTTATTTAATAAAAATAACTCTGATTTATCACACTCATTTTTGTTTAACATGATGAAATACATAATATTAGAGATGTACCCAAATGTTTTTCTACAATTTTTGTATTTTTTAATAATTTTTGTCTCTATCTTTTTTAAAATTTTTGTTATTTAATTATGACAATGTGGGTTGACCAATTTGACCTAAAAGGTTGAAACATTGACCCATCACTTGAATAGGAAAATGGTTTTGATTCTAGGTCAATTTTAAATTTTATATTTTATTTCGATCATTAATAAAAATACTTTTTATTTATCATATTTTTTTAACATGGCAAATATATATTTTAGAGATGTGCCTGTTTTTTCTTGTAATTTTTATTTTTATTTATTTTTAAACCTTTTACTATTTAACTATGAGACCATTCATTAACCCATTTGACCCAGATAGTTGAAATATGTACCCGCCACACAGATAAAAGGGCAACTTAATTTTCATGTTAGTTTTGAACAAATGAATTCAGATTTTCTCATCACAGTGCTTTCAGTCAAACATTGAGAACATCTCCCATACTTGATTTTGCTATTCATGGAAAGATGTTCCCAATGTAGGGCTGTGATGTGCAGTGATATTGGTGTGAGGTGTGCTCTCTGAGGAGCAAATTTGATTTTTGAACACATAGGTTTTGTATTGTTAAGATTATTAGGCATAAATTTAATTAGTAGAATTTATTCATGATAAACAAAAATACTTCAAATAAAGGCTCTAAGGAGGGGGAATGGGAGTTAACAATTTAATGAGAGAGAACTAAATGAAGTGTAATAGTTTAAATTACATTTTCTACCCTCAAAGTAGGGGTGCAATTGAGCCAAACTTTGTCATGTCTTAGCTCAACTTGGCTAAAATACTACTAGGTTCGAGTTCAAATTTGAATTTGATTTGAGCTATATTTAGACTTTTATAGAAGAAGAAGACTGGTTCACCCCATGCATTGGGTGGGAAAATAGGGTTCATATTTAGAATTGACCCTTAACCCAACTCATCTAATTTACTCCCCTACTTTATTAGAGAGATCCAAAAGGGATTAAGAGAGATTTAAGAGGAAAATAGGGGGAGAGAGAGAGAGAGAGAGAGAGAGAGAGAGGAAGAGGAGGAGGAGGAGGAGGAGGAGGAGGAGGTATGGGTGAGCTCTATGGTGAGAGGACCCCTCACTTACATTTCCTTTTTCTATTATATATAGATGCAGATATTTATGGTTAGAGTGAACATGAACCTTAGTAAACCTTAATAAGAGCTAATTAGTTGTGGATAAAATGGGTGTTGACAAGCTAAAATTTGGTTGACTATAGCCTGTAGGAGCATGTTGTCTAGCAATGTATCCTCATTTTTCCTTTAAAAATAGAGGCCTATGGGTTTCATTAATGCAATAAACGAGTTCACTACAGGCAATAAGAATTCAGGAGGGAATTGGAAATGTTTGTGCTTTTTGCACTTTGAAAACAAAATCACCATTTTTGTGATTTCTTTTCAAAGTGCTATGCTTAGATTCCTATCATCTAAATAGCTACATGATTGCCTAGTTAGTGTTGCCTTTTACATCATTGCTCTTCAAATCTCACCTCCATGTAACTTTCTTTGTAGTCCTTAGATTAGGGAGAAAAGATAGGGTATTCCCACAATTAATGCAACCATAGACAGACTTTGTGCGCTGAGATGAGATAGCTACTCACTATGGATATTCGGGCAGGTTTCATGCATTTTCATCATGTTTTACTAATGCTGTGTTTGGTTGCAGTGCAATCTTATTTGCATTAATACAAATGTATGGGAGTGTAAAAGAAAATAATGCAAATTTTGGTCTAATTTTGTTTCAGGTCTTATTTTATTTCATTTGTACTGCAATCAAATGAAATAAGATAAATTTTGAAACAAAAATAAATCAGAATTTGCATCCAAATCATTTGCACTACCATAATTTTGCTTTGGTGCAAATTTATTTGCACTGCAACCAAACACAGCCTAAGGAAAGGCTTTCTGGGAAGCTCACTAAGATTTCTATAATAGATTTTCTCCTATTATTAACTTGGTGGAATGATTTAGCTACATTCTTATATTACACCATTTCCATCATTTCTTTCTCATGTCCAACCAGAAATTTAAGCTTGGAACTTGGGGGAATATGGAGAAAATAAAGAATGATTAATTCTTATGGTGCATGCAACCTAAAACAAACTTCTTTTCTATCCAAAGAAGGTATATGGGTATCCCTAACCATGATTGGATTGAATATGGGTATCCACTAGGGGTGGATACGAACTGAGTTTTTCACAAGCTATTCGAGCTCGTCTCGGCTCGACCCATATTGAGCTTTGAGCCGAATTCGAGCCTCATATATGGCTCGTCTATCAATCATGCCGAGCTTGAACATTTTAAAGTTCGGCTCGTTAGGCTTGCGAGCCTATCGAGCCTCTATATATGTATGTATGTATATATATATGTACATATTTAAATTATATGTATTATGTATATAAGTGTATATGTATCATACTATTTTAGAAAAATTTATTGGTAGGGACACAGTTATATCATGGTGCCTACACATAATATACTTCTTCTTTGTAAAAAAGATTAGAGACAAAGGGAGAAAATATCCCTCTTCGATCAAAAGTCAAAACCTAAACCCTTTCTTTCTAGTTTCTTCACTTCCATTTTCAGACTTCAGTCTCAGAGTTTCGTTCTCCTTTGCTCTCACAACTCTCATTGGTCAACGGTCTCAAGCTCTCAGCTCTCACCTAGTTAGGCCAATATTGTTCGAAAGTGGAAGGAGCCTTTCGGTCTCAGGCTCTTAGAGTTTTGTTCCCCTCTACAACCATTTTGACGCCTCTGAATCTCTCTCACTCTCTGCTACAAAATCCACGAAAGTCGAAACACAATCAGTATCAAACAGAGTCGAATGACAAGAACTCATAGGCTTCTTGGTTTCTTTTAAGTAGTCACCACTCTCAGTGCTTTCACAACCAATGTCCAACGACAACGGTTTGCTCCTTCTTCTTCTTCTTCTTCTTCTTCTTCTTCTTCTTCTGATTTGGGGTTTTTCTCTACAGACTACAGTTGGGACTTGGGACTTGGAATTTGGAAGGATTGATTGCATCGACAAGAACCCTGTGGCATTGCCCCCATTAAGGGTGAATAAACCAAAGCTTCACATTCAAACCTGTGAATTCTGTAGTCTGTAGAGAACTACAAATCGATAAGAACCCTATGGTTCAGTTCATTATTGAGCTCGAACCTATGAATTCTGCAATCAAACCGAGCTTGAGCCTTGCATTTTCCTACCGAGCTGAGCTCGAATACTCAAATTTTCGGCTCAACTCGACTCGAATCCACCACTTCACTTTTTAATATCCGATATGATTTGATCTGATGATATTTAAATGTGTTTTCTTTTACCTACAAAGATCAATATGCAACTTTGATACCGGAAAGGCATCATATCTGAAAAATCTTGTAACCAATCATCCAGTATCATAAATGTGGTAACCAATGAAGTGATATTTATCAAAATTCATGGATGGATTTTGGTGGGTCAAAGCTCTTCTAGTACCATGTCTTTCTAACATTATAGATTTTCCCATATAAAATAATGAAAAATGCAAATAGTGTTGTGAATTAATAGTAATATGTCATTTAATGGTTTATCGGAATCACTTGTGGTCACCCAATTAAAAAAATTGAAAATTGATTTTAAATTGGAAAGGCCACTGAATTTCGATTCAACAGGGGTCTAACCATCAAGTCGTCATGAATCTTGCAACTCTAGTGAAACATACAACATTCAAACCCATTGTAGCAATAACTCGTCATATGGTCAAGATCGATCTTCTTCTCCTCTTTTTCCTTGCCTTTGCATTGTTGCCGAAAGGCTTTGATTCGACTCAACCATAGATCTTTCAAATAAAGTAGCACTTCTTTGGCATTGCAACAACAGGAGTAGAGCGAGAGATAAATGAAAACCCTAGGGAGATTCAAAAAGTGGTTGAGTTGCTTCTTTTGCATCTCCTTTATGCCATTGTCAAGCGCTTGATTTGGCTTTCGCTTAAAGCGCTTGATGGGCACCCTCATCTCTAAGGCTCCCTCCCGCTTGATGGACACCAACACTCCTAAGATCAGAGTCGCACAAGGGATTGTAGTCCCTCTAATGAGCTCATGACTAGTTGCTTCTAACTTGGTGGTATCCAAGGCTTCACGAAAGAGCTTTTGAAAGCGTTGATGTACGCTTTCCGAGTCTACCCCTTGTAGAATACCGAAGATTATATCATCCGCGTATCTAACATACCTGAGTTTGTCCTCCTGCTCTAGAATGGATCAGATCATTAAATCGAATTGGTGCATGAAGACATTCATAAGAATAGGAGATAGCGGACTGCCCTGCGGTATGCCTTTTGAATTGGAGGCATAGCTCTTTCCTTCTTTATCCTGGATATCGGTTGTTAAAAAAGCAGCAATCCCGGATATCGGTTATTAGGGGCCCTTTCTCCCTTAACCGTAGATGGCTTCTTGTGACCATCACTTTTCGCTCGGCGCCTAATGACGGGCTTGATACGCAAGGCTCCCGCCCTGGAGCAGTGAGTCGGATTGCCTACGATTTTCGCCCTCCTTTCAAAAAGAGTTGAGAGAGTTTCCCGACCGAACGAAATCGACAATTGACATAGGGAAAGAGACTTTGATCGAACCGACCCCTAGCTTCAATGTCCCTGGAGTCAATTCTGTGTCGACTTAGTCGTCTAAATTGATGTTGCATCAATATGCTTTTTATAAATGGTTAAACGCCATTTAAATCTTCACTAGGCCTAGGAGGGAGATAATTTTCTATTAGAATTGTAAAATGTGTAACTACACATAACTCATGTTTTAACTTTTAACTATTTGGGTCAATGACTTGTTGGTACAACAATATAGATTGTTTTTTGTAATGGTAAAAAGCATGAACAACCAAGTTAAAGCTCCATATGTTACCAGTTAATTGGTTCAATCATCTGAGTCAAACACTAGTTTAAAAATCATTGTTGTCAATTTTTGGATCAGATCAGATGGTTGACCCATTGGCTTGGTGATCTTGTGGGCTTTCTGGTCTTAGTATTTGAAGGTTTCATGGTTTGATTTATCTAGTTTGTCTGGTGTTAGACAACATATTATGGAAAATGATAGGCTACAAGTTGGACCAGCTTAGGTCAGGTTGAGGTCAACCCTAACCCAAATTAAGTTGTTAAATTCCCAGCTCTTAACCCTACTTCGAGTTGGTTGGGATTAGGTTGGTTTTGGATTGACCTGATTACTTCATGTCTTATTGCTAAAAATCTTCCCATTTCCTTAGGCTGTGTTTGGAAACAATGCAAATGAGTGTGAGCGTAAATATGTAGAGTGTAAAACGGTTTATATAAATTGCAAAATTGGGTTAGTTTTGCATTGACAAATTTACCTTCTTACCAAACAAACTTTTAGCTGTAATGGATGCAAACATGAATTCCAATAAAGCATATGCTTTTTTTTTTATCAAAAGTCCACTTGAATGTAAATTTACTTATTTTTTAATGATGTACTTTTACATCTTATTATCAATATAAATATGCATTGATCTGTCATTTGTAAATGCATAAATTTAATGTTGCCAAACACAAGCAAAAGTGAACTAGACTGCAAATTTACCCTGAACCGGGGTTTACACTCCATTTGCTTTGTTTCCAAATGCGGCATTAGGCTCAATTTGGAAAGAGTATAAATGCAAATATGTAGAGTGCAAAACCTTATATTTTGCATTATTTTGTATGTATTTGCACAATACATATTTGCATTTGTAATCTTTCCTAACTCAGCCTTAGTCTCAAAATTAGTAATGCAATTAGATATTTTTACAAGTACATAATTATGGTGCATGGTCGAGAAATTTATATATATATATATATATAGATATAGATATAAATACATACATATATATTTCTTACTGATAATAATATACCGTCTTATACAGTTGTCATCATCATCATCATATAAGCCTTGTCTTTAAGTATATGGGGTCAGCTACAAGGGTCTTGTTTTTGCCATTTTTTTTCAGTTCAATGCCCTATCAATTGTTAAATTATGAATGCTTATTGGACCATATCAAGTGGTCTACATGGTCTCCTCTTTATGTGATGAAACCATTTTAGTCTATTGTCTCTCATTTAATTACTTATTGGAGCCCTTCTTAAGATTCCTTTACCTCATCTTTGACCCTACCCTTTTTGCACTTATATTTTTGGACATCTTGTCCTATTATGCTTGTATCATTTTTTTTTTATTTTTTTGCATTTAAATTAAACTTAAATTTATTGATACATATACATCAGAAAATATATATACACATATTAAGGATACAAGTGGGGTTGGTTTGAATTAGCATTTTACATTGCTTCGGATTCAGGCCTTGGGCTGGGCCTATTCAAATCTTGACAGAAACCTCGGCCCAAGTTGCACTCCTGATACATATGTTGATGATGGCATATATATTTATATGATATTTATACATATAAATTTGAACTCATATTAAAATTGTATTATATCAGGTTGTCCAAGGCTTCAACCCTAAGGTTATGTTTGGTTTGAAGGAAAATGTAGAAAAAGGCAGGAAAATTTATACAAAATTTGTAAAATCAGGTTCATATTCTTCAACCTAAAAAGAAAATAAAAAAAAATCAGAACATTAACCCGCCCCAACCTTATTTGACTTTTCTTTTTTTTTTTGAGTTGGGTTGGGGCTAACCCGGTCCAAGCTGTGACCCTGATATGTGAAGAAAAGAATATTTATGTGTGGTAGCCACAAATGGACCATTTTGGGTCACGCTGTGATGGTGGGGAATGTACAGGAAATGCTATTGTTGCTGATTTATCCACGGAAGAGAAAAACGTTAAGTGATTCAGTTCAGCCACTTCAGCTTTTTCCAGATGGCGCTTTTGCAAGGCGACCCGTGCAGAAAGCTACCTCTCCGTCGTTATTTTGCTGTGGCGTCGTTTTGCGTCGATTTTACTCTTGTTAAGCAGATTAGGAAATATAGGGTATTTTGGTAATTGAACAGTGTCCATGTTTGAACCAGTACGTAAGTTGTCCGTATGAACTATATGAACAATAAAGTCGAAAACAGTAAAAGCAAAAAATAGAAATGATTTTAAACAAATAAAAGAAATTAATTTGACTCTCTCTCTATGTTTCTGTTTCTCTCTCCTCATCGCTCTCTCTATCTCTCTCTAAGTATAAAAAACCAGCGAAAAATAATGGCGGTTGTAGTGATTCATTGGTTTAAAGGGGAGAGAGAGAGAGAGAGAGAGAGGTAAAGGAAAAGAGCAGAAGCAGCAGCACTAGCAGAAGCAGCAGCTCGCTTCTCTTACTGAAAAAAGCAATAGAAAGAAAAAAAACTAAGCTTGAAAAGAACCTAAAAAGGGGAATTTCGGTGATGGAGCGTCTAGAAATGCTCTGTAAATTCCGATCATTCTCCTCTTAAACCCATTCTGGATGTCTAATTCGTCCTGAAATGCTCGATTCGTTGCCAGAATTGACGAATCCGGAGCTGTCTCGGTGTACTTCAGGTGGAGATCTAGAGTACCTAGGGTTTAAGAAGCCATTTTGGCCTGAAGTGGAGCTTGCTTAGAATTTCTGGTGCACTTCGGGTGGTGTGGGTTTTTTCATGGTTTGGAGTCTAAAAGGCTGAGATCTGAAGGGATTGTGTGTTTCATCTGTTCTTTTTTTTTTTTTTTTTTGGGGGGGGGGGGGGTCTGTACTGGAATGCATGTCTTTGGCTTTGTTTATTTTCTTTTTAGCATCCTGAAGGAAGGGCAAGGAAGGGGTTAGTGGGTGGTGACTGGTGAGTATTTGAAACCCTAGGAAGAGGTCTTGGTAGCCGAGAGGATCAGAAGAAGAGTGTTTTGGAAGTGGTGAAGGTGATTTCATTTTTGCTTTGTTTTGGGAGCGGGACCTGGATTTTAGTTGAAATGCGTGGGTTCTCTGCATGAAGGTCGTTGCGTGAAGCTGTGGATTGGAAATTGTAAGCTTGGGGTTTGGCCGGAGAAGATCTGGAACGAATGAGGCTGAAGAGAATTATATTTTGTAGCGGACCCGGTTTTGGGTGAACCTTGGGGTGGTAGGGGGTTGGAGCTGGTTCTCTTTCAGTTTCGGATGTTTGGCGTCTGGTTTCTCGTTTGGTATTTCTGGTGGATTGGAGGATTTACAGAGCGAGGACACTAAGAACTAATTGGAATTTTGGACGGGCTTTGTGGTTGGGCGAGGGGTTGAAGTAGAGTTATGGTAGTTTGTGGCGAGAAGGGAGTGAGGGAAGCTGATTTTCTCTGTGAGAAGGAAGGGGAGGTAGCGGGTTTTTGCTTGAAGGGGTGTCTGTTTACGAAGATTTTGCTTGTTTATTGAGGTTAGCGGCAACCCTTTTAGATCCTGAGTTGGTTGGCAAGTAACCAGACTTGTGCGGAAGTCTCATCGAACCCGCAGAAATGAGACTCTCTTCGTCCGGTTTCACCCATCAGGCGCAGGAAGGTAAGCTTACAGTCGCCATACATTTTGTATATCTTGGTGGTTTTCGAGTTTGTATTTGCACTTCTGTTTTTCTTTTCCTCTTTTTAATTACCCTTGGGCGTCGTGCTTCATTGATTGTGGGCACTCCTCTTCTCGTTCCTCCTCCTCTTCTACCACCACAGTAACCTCTTCCCCCTACTTTGTTAGAATATGATTTGTTGGCTTTTTGGTGTGATGACAGGGTTCTTAGGATTTCACGGTCTCTCCAGCCAAGCGCTTTTTACCGTGATAATTTGCCAATTCCTCTCTGAAGTTAATTTTTTACTTCGGTTCAGTTTGTAAGGAGTAAAAATACAAATATGTAGATAGAGTGCAAAACCTTGTAGTTTGTATTATTTTATATGCATTTGTGCTCTTTCCAAATTCAGCCTTCCGGCCGGCGTTCTGTTGCAAAATTTTATCGTTCGCTATATTTGGGGGATTGGGGTCACGATAGCGCCGTTTGAATTATATATCTACACAGAAAATTGTCCTATTAGCAGAGAAATAGGGGAGGTCATCTCCATGACCTTGGTCTTTGATATTAATGCTAACTATCCTACCCCTTCTTGTTAAATGTACAAAACCAAGTTTGTTTCTTCATCAGTCTCTGCGAAATGTTCTGCAGGGGAAAAGAGATGTCTGAATTCTGAGCTATGGCATGCATGTGCGGGACCTCTTGTTTCTTTGCCTCCTGTTGGAAGCCGTGTGGTCTACTTCCCCCAGGGTCACAGTGAGCAGGTTAGTCTACATCTATGGTCTCGTCAAATGTCATTGTCATTGCCTATCTGATGGAATATGAATAGATTGGTAGGAAATCGAAAAAAAAAAAGAATAGATTGGTGTCAATATTAATAATTTCCATTTGTTTGGGGCAAGATCGTTGCTGAATTGTTAGGATTTATGACAAAGCAGCATTTTTCCTAGCTGCCTGCTGGTTTATATGTATTTTGTTTATTATGGAAAGAAACATTGATGTATGTGTGATATTTTTTATCCATGTCTGTCTCTATATGCATGTATGTATGCAGTTTTTGCATTTGCAATCCTTGAATAGTGCTGGAAGTAATCAGGTCAGAGTTCCATGTTTGTATGCACTTTCTAAGTTCCATTTTCTATTTGACCAACTTCTTATAGTGACAATTCCCTAGCTTGAGCTTAAGGCTCATCTTACTCTACTTTTTCTACTGTTTATTTCATGCCTATATTCATTTCATCAGGATAACAACCCTGCAAAGACTGCTCTTCTATCCACACACTAATTCTACATTCAAAAGCTTATGGCCATTCGTACATCATTATGGCATTGCCTTATATATTACTCAAGAAAGTCACGCTAATATTACAGAATGTCTCATTGGTAATTTAAGTCCACCTCTTTAATGTTAAATACTGAGAAAATTGTTGTTGGTCCCATGCAGGTGGCTGCATCTACCAACAAGGAGGTGGATGCCCATATCCCTAATTACCCAAACTTACCACCACAGCTAATCTGTCAGCTTCACAATGTGACCATGCATGTAAGTTCTGTTCTGCTGAACTATTGTTTCTGGATATTCTTAAAGCCTGCTCTTTAAAATTTGAAAATTTGTCAAATTCAGGCAGATGTGGAGACTGATGAAGTATATGCTCAGATGACCTTGCAACCGCTGAGTCTGGTAACATCCTTTGTCTTGATTTCTGTTCATGATTTTTTTTTTTTTTTGGCCTGTGCACATTCATTTACCTTTTCTCTTGACCTTTCTTTAGCAAGAGCAAAAGGATGCATACCTACCTGCTGAATTGGGTACACCCAGCAAACAGCCAACAAACTATTTTTGCAAGACATTGACTGCAAGTGACACTAGTACTCATGGAGGATTCTCTGTGCCTCGCCGAGCAGCTGAAAAAGTCTTCCCCCCACTGGTAGGTTATATTTGATATATTTTTGAAGTTTTCCATGCATGTTTTATCATCTAAGCTGGTCTCATGACTATTGTATATCACTACTTTAGGACTTCTCCCAGCAACCTCCTGCTCAAGAGTTGATTGCAAGGGATCTCCATGATAATGAATGGAAATTCAGACATATTTTTCGCGGTTAGTTTTCTGATACTATTAGAAAATGATTCTATTTGTGAACTTTCTTGTTTGTCACTCCTGCTGTTTTATGCTTACATGTCTGGTGAACTCTTAAATCTGAAATTTATCTATTTGGTTTTTAAAATGTGTGTAGCATCCACTCTTGTCTCTTGAGGCAACTTATTCATGTTAGTAACATTTTTCAAGTATTGAGATGTTAATATTTTATTGCTGGTGGAACTACTGGGTTGGAGTTGGGTTTTTTTTGTTGTATTCTGGATAATTTTGGACTGCTTGTATGTCTGAAACCTTTTCCGTAAAGTTGTATGATTATCATTTGAATCCTATGATTTGGTTCATGAATTTTATGATTTATACAATTGTATGTGGATTAATTGACTTTCAAATGGAGGTTGATTATATCGTCTTCTAGTGTAGAAGTGGTAAGTTTTATTGTTTTAACTTTTAAGCACACAAATGCTAAATATGGATTAAAATAAATAGGGAAATATCTCTTTTCTATATACGTTTATCTTTCTTAGTAATATTTGTTTTTCATTTTTTTGACAGGTTTGTAAAAAAATTAATAATCTTATGATTTATGATAAGATTCATGATTCATTTCAACTTTCTGTAAGATTTATGATAACAATTACAATATTTTTGAAGTATAGATATGACCACAATTAATTGAATAGAATTGAAACCTCGTTCTCATGTATGCCAGCTCAAGATTTTACCATTGTACCTGGCAGTAGCCCCTCGTACATACATAATATACATATACATACATGCATACATACATACATGTATATATATGTATGTGTGTGACTGTATGTTTGTATAGGGTGGGGCTTGGCACAATGTTTTGGTTGCTCCATTGCGGCCTGGGTGACCAGGGTTCAAATATTGGAAACAGCCTCTCTGTATTTGCAAGGGTAAGACTGTATACATCTGTCCCTCCACAGACCCCACATTGGCCGGAGCCTTGTGCACTGGGCTGCCCTTTATATATATATATATATATATGTGTGTGTATATGTATTATGTATAACAACTTCAGTTTTCTGGTGTTTATTCCCCACTTCTCCCATTTGTGCCAAACCTTCTTAGAAACTCTATATTCTTTTCCTACACCTTGTGTTTATAATTATCTCTGCAAAATTTTGTCATAAAATTCATTCTTAAGTTTGATTTTAGTTTTCTCAAATTTTTCTGACCTGAGAGAATCTACATTTTCTGAACTTCAACTCTTGAGGTCCTATTAGTCCTAATTAATCCTATTTAATAGCTCTAACAAACCCTTAGGCCTCCTCTAAAGTATTTCTTATTAGTTCCTATAAATCTGAGTCTGTGTGTGTATCGGTGTATGTATACCAGAGTTCAGCATTCTTTTTATTAGAGTTGTCTGCTTTCCAAGTCAGATGCCTCCCAATATGGACAAATCCTGTTTAACATCTTCCCTTGCAAGGGAACCAGCAGAGGAATTTGTACTTCCATTGACCTATTTAAACTAGATGCTCAACCTGGATGCTGAAGAACTTGCCTCCCTGTGCTGGGGGTGTATATTACAAGCAACTTACCTTTCAACCATCCAATTACAACCTTTGATTTCCTTCAATATCAAGCTCTCTATAGCCTAAACACACAGCTACACCCAGCCCTTATGTGAGTGCAATTCAGCATTAATGGAGTCGCCAATTCCAATTGGACCACAGCAATTCAGCTTAAATTTCCATGTAAATATTGTGTGGTTTTGAACAATTAAAAAATCTTGTGCTTTTTAAGATGTTGGTGCCATTATTTCTGGAATATTCTCATACCATACAACTTTCAAGAAAAACTATAAGGGAGAAAATGAAGTGCTCTTATCAAAGTTAATTCATCAAGCTACAATAGCAAGCCAGGTGGGACTCTCACTAGGTAAGGTGGGGCCATTAGGCCCATTGCCCAACATTGTTCTGGCTTTTGGGAGAGGTGGGTAGACCGGATTTGGACCCAACCTTTGTTTTATATATAGTAGTTGTTCTCAGACCTAAACCTGCGTTCTCACTCTTCTCAGCCTGAGATTTTATCATTACATCAGGCACTGGATCCTCCTAGGTTCAGGTCATGCGTTCCCTGCAAAATGATCATCACCTATGAACCTAGGTGCATTTTCTAAAACTCGATCTTAGCCAAAAGGCTGAGAAAGGTATCACTTTCTTTCTAAAACACTGCTTAGGACATGAATGACTAAAAGATATTCATGTAAATCTTTGGCAGTTGCATATTTAGAAAATATATATCCTTAATTTCATTAACCTTAGTTACATAGTAAAGAGCAATAAGCATACTTCTTGAAATAATAATGAGCAATAACCGTTTTCCTGTTGTCATGAATCTCATCTACAAATCTCAGACACTTGGTAATCTTATGATGCCAATGGTATTCCAACTCTTTCTTTGCCTTGGCTATATCATTCAGTGACCGCTTCTCTTATGTTCACTATGCTGTAGAAAACAATGCAAACTTCAATAATCAAAAAAGGAAGGTGGTGGGTTTGTAAAGAAGAGAGAAACAAATATTCATTAGTTGATTTCACTTCTAATGCAGGTCAGCCCAAGAGGCATCTTCTTACAACAGGTTGGAGTGTGTTTGTAAGTGCAAAAAGACTTGTTGCTGGTGACTCTGTCCTTTTTATCTGGTATGCTCTTTTCCTTAAATTTCCTATCAGTGATTTCATTTTTTTTGTTTCCCATGGACTGCTTGAATTGGTAAATAATCACCCAGAGGAGTAACCTTTCTACTTACTGTTGATGTTCTCTGCATGTGGGAGTTTGATCATAGTTTTCAAGGTTCCAAGGCGAGGCTAGGCGATAGGGGGTGCCTAGGCGTTGCCTAGGTGATGGATTTTTTTTTAAGAAAAAAATGTATAGCATAGGGTAGTTCCCTATGTTCCACAACCATATTTCCTTAATAATTGTCCATAATTTTCATAAGAAAAGTATAAAGTTCATGTGAAAGTATAGAAAATCAACATATTCTAGAAAAGAAAATGAAGAAAGAAAAGAAAATTCAAAAAATATAGGGGCTGAACCCCCTATTTTTGTTATAGGAAAAGAAGAAAAGAAAAGATGAAGGAGAAGACTAGAGGCTTTGAAGTCATAATTCTTAAATGCCATGCTATTTCTTACATGGCACTGTGAACTATTTTGTATATTCTTTATTTTTTAGATTATATTGTACAATAATAAAGTACATATTTATTAAACTAAATTGTTCATTTCGTAGGTTTTATATACTAGTTTCTCTTTATCATTTTCTTATTTGTTAGGGTTCAATCAACACACATGTTGGTGTATGATGTGTTGAACCCTTGAGAACTTCAAAATCTAAATTGATAAGCAAGGGAGAACTTGAAGTTTTGTCCAATTGGCACATTCTTCTTCTTATACCCTTTTGTTCTTTTCCTAGGACCAAAATGGAGGCTCAGCCCTTGTATTTTCTCTATTGTCCTTTCTTTCTTCTTTTTCTTTCTTGTGGATATATTGATGTTCTATGTTTTAATACAAAGTTCATACATTTTTTTAAAATTTTTTATGAAGGTTGCTGGTTAGTGGTTACTATGAAACTTAGGTAATTACTCTAGGATCCTTAATTTTTATTTAAGGCACTTGCCTAGGTGACCATGTGACGAGCCCCCCCCCCCCCCCCCCCCCTCTTGCCTAGCCTTGCCTTGGCGCTTTGAAAACTATGAAAAACTTACCTGATTGGATAGTTCTCCAATCTCTTGATATCTATGGATTGTCAAAAAAAGTGTTCTATCATCACCTTCCCACTTTGACTTCGCTTATCTTGAATCTCTACATCAGTTATTGATCATAGATCTATGGTATTACTAACTGCTGACACTAATGTATGTTTCCTTCAAGGAACGAAAAGAACCAGCTACTACTTGGAATTCGGCGGGCCAATCGGCCACAAACTGTGATGCCTTCATCAGTTCTATCAAGTGACAGCATGCACATAGGGCTCCTTGCAGCAGCAGCTCATGCAGCTGCAACAAACAGTCGTTTCACTATATTTTATAACCCAAGGTAGAGTGACTTCTGGTTTGGAAAAATTGTAAGTTTCATTTTTTTTTGTTTGTTCAATTGTCCCTTTCCTTGCTTTCAGGGCAAGCCCATCAGAATTTGTTATACCTCTTTCCAAATATGTCAAAGCAGTCTATCACACACGTGTTTCTGTTGGTATGCGCTTCAGGATGCTATTTGAGACTGAAGAATCAAGTGTCCGACGGTTGGTCTCATTCTTAATTTACCTTCTTATCTTTGTCCTTTTTATTCTCTACGCGTTTAACATTTATTTTATTTTATTCTTATTTCCCTTTTCCATGGGGAGCTTGATAATGCTCTTTGGTCTACCATGTCCTGTATGCATAAAGAGGAAGATGATGCGGGTATTTGAATTTGGACATCATCTGAGGGTGCTCTATGAAATGTCCTGGGCAAAACCACAAAAATAATGTTTGTATCTATGATGTTGAAAAATGCTTATGAATGTAAAGTGAGTCAGGTTCTAAATGTCAAGGTATCACCTAGGCGATTAGTTTCCCTTGGTTGGGCACCTTATCAATGCCTTGTGTCATCCACCTAGGTGACAAAAATCATAAGACAGGCATCTTATTATAATATTATTACTATAGGCTACATCTTAATAATATTTGTATTTATACATTTTATTATATACTACATAAATAACTTATATTACTATTGAAATTTAAAAGATTCAAGGATTTTGGGAAGAGAAAGAAAGAAGAGAAGGATAAAGAGGTTTCTTTTTCTTTTATTTTTTTCTCTTTTACGTTCAATAGAATAGTTGGTTCATCCTTGTCTTTTTCTCTTATACTTTCTATCTTGAATTTTTATCAAAAAGAAATAATAGCTTTCTTCAGTTGCTAATTCGATTTTAAATTGCTCTATTAAATCCATATTATATTAGTATTATTTTTGAAAATATTGAAATTAATATATTTAAAATGCTATTGCCTTTTAGATATGTTGATTTGTCATGTTTTGATAGGAAATTGTAATGTTCTTAATAAAGAGAAATGCTATTTTCCAATTAATATGTATGCTGATTGGTATATAAAACTAGGGAAACCAACCAAAATTTAGTTTTTTATTTTATAAAATTCTTATTGTCTGGGTGACTAGGCACACCACTGTCACCCAGAATCACCTAGATGCCTTGATAATTATGGTCAAGTTTTTGCTGTAACTAATCATTTATTTATTTATTGAGAAATAAGCTTTGAGGAGTGCAACCTTATGTGCCAACTTATTGGCCAAAGCTGTGAATATGGTAGTTAGGACTCCTGTTCTATGTGGTTTTATGTTTGTGAGCTTTTGTTACATTCTAAAAATTAGAGATGTTACTTAAATTCTTCCAATTCCCACATTAATATTCCCTTCTTTTGCATCCATTGGATGCATAAATAGTTACTTTCTAATTGTGTAATTATAATTTTTCTTTAGGTACATGGGTACAATTACAGGCATCAGTGACTTGGATCCTGTTCGTTGGCCAAACTCACATTGGCGCTCTGTGAAGGTTTTTGTGATCTTAGTGATTTGATTTATGACATTTTATGTTTGATGGGGGATTTTAGGAATCTTTCAGGGTCACTTATCCTTGTGAGCTCTGCTTCTGTTGATCTAGGTTGGCTGGGATGAGTCCACTGCAGGAGAAAGACAGCCTAGAGTGTCACTTTGGGAGATAGAACCTTTAACAACATTCCCTATGTATCCATCTCCATTCCCACTCCGACTTAAGCGACCATGGCCACCTGGCCTACCCTCACTTCATGGTATGCTCTTTTACTGCTTTTAAGGCTTGCAAAAAGTTATTCATAAGAAAAAGGCTGGAAAAAAGGCATAATATTTTCAATTTCCTTTCTTGGCTATAAATTTAAATCTTACTATGCAATATCTCTTTTGATCCAAACAGGAATCAAGGATGATGATATGGGTATTAATTCTCCACTCATGTGGCTCCGTGGAGATGGTGGAGACAGGGGTATTCAATCCCTAAATTTCCAGGGAATTGGGGTTACACCCTGGGTGCAGCCAAGGCTGGATGCTTCTATTCTAGGTCTGCAACCTGATATATACCAGGCAATGGCTACTGCTGCCCTTCAGGAAATGAGGACCTTGGATCCTTCTAAACAGGCCTCCCCATCTCTTCTGCAATTCCAACAATCTCAGAATGTCAATAACAGAGCTACTTCTCTAATGCCAAGGCAAATGTTGCAGCAGTCTCAACCCCAACTTCCCTTTTTACAAAATGTTCAAGAAAACCAGCCCCATTCTCAGGCTTATCTTCTTCAACAACAGTTACAACAACGCCACTCATTTAATGACCAACAGCAGCAACCACAACGGCAGCCGCAACAGCAGCAACAACAACAGCAGCAACAGCAACAGCAACAGCAACAGCAACAGCAACAGCAACAGCAACAGCAACAGCAACAGCAACAGCAACAACAGTTGTCTGATCAACAACAGATCCCAAATGTTATGTCTGCCATGTCACACCTTGCTTCCGTCTCTCAGTCCCAACCTCCATCCTTACAGGGTATATCTTCATTCTGTGAGCAGCCAAATTTTGTAGGCTCCAATAGCCACCCTGTAACCACTTCTGCTGTTTCTCCCCTTCATGGTCTTTTGGGTTCGTTTTCCCACGATGAAACATCCCACCTTCTTAACTTGCCTAGGACCACTCCTCTCATCCCTTCTACCACCTGGTTTCCCAAGCGAGCCGCAGTTGAACCTCTACTCCCTTCTGGAGGAACCCAGTGTGCCCTTCCACAGGTGGAACAGATGGCAGCAGCACAGACAAATCTTTCTCAGCATTCTATCTCTTTGCCACCATTCCCTGGTAGAGAATGCTCAGTAGATCAAGAAGGTAGCACGGATCCACAAAGCCATCTTCTGTTTGGTGTTAATATAGATTCCTCATCACTTCTAATGCAGAATGGGATGTCAGGCCTCAGAGGTGTTGGCAGTGAGGGCGATTCGGCAACCATGCCTTTTGCTTCTAATTTTGTCAGTGCAACAGGCACTGAATTCCCACTTAATCCGGTTGTCACAACTTCCAGTTGCTTGGATGAATCAACTTTTCTGCAGTCACCAGAGAACGTGGGCCAAGTGAATCCACCAACAAGAACCTTTGTGAAGGTAAGCTAGATATATCATCAATATATTCTAATTCCATGAGCATTCTTGTTGACTGATGTGAAATATTTCTTCTTTTATACGTTGAAACAGTAAGAGCTGGGCTTCATTGAGTTAGGTTAGATTTGGCCATGCAAACCTGACTTGAGTTATATTGGATCAATGACTTAGCTGTTTGATCTCTAGTTCCAATCTCACGGCTTTTGCATTGTTTATGGCACAGGCAGGGTGGAGGTCTTAAATGTCTGGATGTCATTCAGTTCAATTAGATTGTGGCCATATTGGACAAGTGACTTGAACTACTAACTAGGATTTTGGTTTTTAGTTGTGACCTTTCTTCTTGTGCAGTGTTTAGTTGTGACCTTTTCTTATTACCTTTTTCGGGGGTATGGTGATGGTGGTGGTTATAGTTATACTTCAACTTATCTAAGTGTGTATATAACATGCTTTCTTTCTTTTGCTTATGATGTCTAGTATTTGAATTTATTCCTTGGTAATTTGATCTGGATGCTGTAATTCCTGGCAGGTTTATAAATCAGGGTCCTTTGGGAGGTCACTGGATATTACTAGGTTCAGCAGCTACCATGAGCTGCGCAGTGAGCTCGCACGTATGTTTGGCCTTGAAGGCCAATTGGAGGACCCTCTGAGATCAGGCTGGCAGCTTGTATTCGTCGACCGGGAGAACGATGTTCTTCTTCTCGGCGATGACCCCTGGCAGTAAGTGTCAACCTTTCACAGCTCCACTTGCTATTGCTTTTATACTGAGTTGTAATTGTTGAGGCTATATATGCTCTTAACAGTTCAGCTTGTTTACTAATTGAATTTTTCATATATTTCAAGCTGTAAAGCTTATTTCCTAATGGCTCTGATTTCTAGTACTTTGCGTGCATGATGGTCATGGCATTAGATGTTCAATATGCAGACAACCAGTAACTGTTGCATTTACGTTTCCATTTTGTTCAATATGCAGGCAATCAGTTTTATACATCTATTTTACATGCATAATTTCTCTGCTGGAGTTCATGGGGAACTCGTCTATGTCTATAATTTTGAATTTTTGATACTGGTCCGTTTTAAATGTTTTTGTCACCCTTAAACCGTGATGATTAATGTTCCTTCTGCTATTCGGATAATGTTCATCTAGTTGAAACTGGTTAACTGCTAACATTTCAATGAGAACATTTTGAAACTACATGGGGGGGTGTTTGTTTGATTTAATGATTTGTGTCAGTTAAATTTAACTTTGCCATTGGGTGTTGATAAATTGACATAAAATATGTACAATTGACCTATGATCATCTGTTATGTTCTAGTTTGATGTACTGTTTATCGTCTGCTGTACGATAGTTACTGTGGCATTCTTGTTAACTCTGCCTGGGTTTATGTTTACCTTTATTGCAGAGAGTTTGTAAACAGTGTGTGGTGTATCAAGATACTCTCGCCTCAAGAAGTGCAGCAGATGGGCAAACAAGGTGTGGAGCTTCTTAACTCTGTCCCTATCCAGAGGCTCTCCAGTAACAGCTGCGATGACTACGTGAACCGACAGGACTCAAGAAATCTGAGCACTGGGATCACATCTGTGGGGTCTCTTGACTACTAAAGGAAAACTTACAAAAAAGGAGGGGAAATAGAAGATTGACGAAGGTTTAAATATGAGATTTTACAATTAAAGCCCCTTTGTTCTCCCGTATGTACTGTTAGTGCACCTACCCTTCACTTAGGGTGGGTTAGGAGCCCGAGATAAGCTACTTACTGTAATTATAATCTTATACTCCTGTCTCCATATATATAACATCGAAATACATTCAACCAGTATCTGGTGGGATACTGATGCTTATGAACTTGACTTACATTTGTCTTTATATCATGGTGGACTAAGTTTGGATGGAATGGAACAGGAGGATGCAGAAAATGTTTTGTTGGGTCATTTGGGTTTGTTTTCTCCTTATAGTTAATTCTAGAACTTGTAAGTTAAATTTCTATCACCATGGATTTCTTACAGATACATTGCAGTCATTTGCCCCGCAAATCTTTGAATCTGGCTACCTGAGTTCTTCCATTTTTGTCCGAATACATCAGGTTTGACTGAGATTGAGCAGTGTAGATACTGAATCTTTTGTTAGATAAATTGCTTGGAAGTATCGTCGAAGTCCAGATGCCATGTGACGGGTCCCTTTCTGTTATTAATGAGGTACAACTCTTTCCTGTCAATTGTAAATGAGAGGCCCCTGCAGCTTTGTTTTGCCTTCAAGTTTCAAGCCATCCTTTTCACCTTACTGTCCAGGTTTCTCCATAATTCTGTCAGTTCCAGTCTCTATCCATCCATCTCTATCTTGTTCACCTTTTTATTTTTTTGCTTCTTTTTCTCTATGCATTTATAAGACATGCCCTCCTTTTTAGGTTGCCTGCATTTAAAGTTGGTTCAGACTTCTCTATCTGACCTCTTTTCTCTCCATTCCTGCATCTATCCATCATCCATCCATTTCAATTGTTGCCATTTTGGGATCCAAGTAAATAAGTAATCGCCCATGTGATTGTTGTACTTTAAAATCAGTACTTTATTTTTTTCCTTTGAACTCATCTTACTCCAAATTCTGTTGGTATGAATTCCTTATTTTGACGGTTAAAAAGCGATGGGCTGGGAGAATTAGGATTTCTTAGCCTGTATCCTGGGCTGTGATTAAATTTATGTTTTTCAAAGCTGACATCCCGATACCACCATTGGATCCCTGTCGTTGTCTATATTTTTCGTAGATGACTCGTATGTTTATTGTTAGGCGACGAGGATACCAAGTCGGTTGGTCTGGGGACTGGACTTTGGAGGTTTTTGTTGGTTAGTTGCTATTTAAGACTTTGTTAAGGTTTCTGGGTTTTTTTAATCAAACAACAAATCCTGATCACTGATTTGATTTTTCCTTGTTATTAGACATGTTAACGAGTCAGGTTTCTTTGTCTGACTTCTGTAAGTTGCTCTCTCTCGGGCACAATAATTGATGGGTGTCGGTTTCGTTATCGGTTGGCTGCAAGTTGACAAAACCACCCTGAAGAGTGAAGATTAGTTTAATTTTGATTAAAAATATACAGTTGGGCCCCTATGATGTCGGTCGATTCCTCATGTGATCCTCTCAAATTCCTTCCATTCTTTTTCCTCTCGATGTGCAAACTTTCATCTCTCTTTGGATTTATTTTTCAATTTTCTTTATAGAGATGTGGGCCAGTCGAGTCAAGTTGTAAAGATGGGAAGGCCAAGGCCAAAGGGCAAAGGCTGGTAGTGGTAGTGGGTTGTACAACTAGAATGCACAATCAAGTAAGAGCCAGAAAAACAAAGGATAATAACAAGGAGAAGAGATGTCTGAAATTCTGGTAAGTGGTCCTTTTTTGTTTTGGTACACGAGGGGGGGTCCTTGCAATGTACTAGTTTTCAGTTTTCACAAGGAGGCTCAGTCTGTAATTGTCATCAAGGCCCTACTTTTGCTCAGCCTGTTTTGGCAAGGAATCCCTCCCTGTTTCTCTTCTTGTGCTGCACCCATTACTCTTATCATGTGTTAACCATGTTTCAGAAGCAGGGTGTCCTCTCTCCCTCTCTCTCTTGCTTTCTTCAGCAGACTAGTAGAGTAGGCAAATTAGCTTGCCAAGATATATGCTTCAACCGAAGACATTCAGCAAAGGGAGGGAACATAGACTGAATGCTATCCAATCCACCTCATGGCTAGCCTTATGCACGGCTTCACCAATAATCTGACACGCCGATTTAAATTTTGTTAGTCAATAATTTGTTTAAAAGTTCCATAAGATTTGTTTCGGATCAACATATGAAAATGTACATCATACTTGTAAGTTCATTCGTAGATCATGTATTGAAACTTAAAAAGACTGAAAGGCTTAGCTTTGATAATGTCTTGCATCTATTCGGGTAATTAGTTACTTCAATCAATCTTTAATCTTATCAAATCATACTTAAACTAAGCGTATTGCATGTTGATCACCATTCAGCAATTTTCTAGCCAATGAACAACTGAAGTTGATAAATCAGAGATAGGATTCATTCTGATTTTCCATATGTTTTTCTCAACAATATTACAATATATCAAATAGTTAGAGTGAGTTGTGAATTCATACAAAAGTGTTTCATCACAAACATAGGCAGTTGTAGAGAAATAATTTGTGTGATATTTATGAATTAAGATTAAGGTAGCTACTTGGATAATTATGAGTTTCATTGCTGAGCTTTCTCCTTCCATACAAAGTCATTCTCCATCTAATGTTAGACAGAGTAGGTGGAGTCATTATCAATAGTGTATTGCTTTATGGTCAGACTGAAAGAATGAGAAGAATCTCTTGGTTTGGTTACCATGGAATTCTAGACACAAATACTGTAATTATTTATCATGCTTAACTTTCATATCCCATGGAAAATCCGTAGTAAATTCTGTTTGAAAACAACTCGATTAATTTTTCCCCTCACTACCATACGATACTAATTTCAATAATCCACTCACAAGATAGAAATTATTGATATTAAGGGATACAAAATATGTTTTGAGACGGGTCATTCATTGATTTTTTTTGGTGAAATGGGTCATAGATTGGTGTGATGATAAAATGTTAGGATGACAAGCAAGGTTTTTAAAACCAGACTGGACAGCCGGGTCGAATGGTCTGACTGTCCGGTTTGAATGGATGGCCCGTTCTAACAAAAAAGGCAAAAAATCATTCCTGGGTCGACAGTTCGATGGTTCAACTGCCCGGGTCAGCTGTTTGTTGACCAAATCAATTGTTTTTGGCCAAAAAAAGGTTGTAGGGTGAAACAGAACAGGTCAGATGACCACCAGTTCTCGGTTTTTCTGGTCCAGTCCGATTTTGAAAACACTACTGACAAAGTGTGAAAATGTGGATTCAAGTCTGAGTCCATTCCACCATTTTTTTTTTTTGGGTGTGTGGGGGGTACAAAAGAGCTTGCACTATAGGATAATTTCAACTTGTCCATAGTTAATGAAAGGGAATTTTATAAAGACGTTGAAAGGGATTTTTATAAATGGGCCATCGCGAAAATGCCAATTATGAATTTATATTCATTCATTCAAAAATATCATGGATGATAATTTCGGATTTATTTCATTGAAATTAAATTCTTTCATTCCAACATATCGTAGAATATAATATAGGATTTATTTCAATGAATTTATATTCTTTCATTCAAACAAGCAATCCAAACAAATCCTATCTCCAATGATAAGAGATAAATTATTTTCATAATTTGGACCCATTTAGATTTTGGAATTTTTGCATTCATCCTGTATTGTCCTCTTTGTTTTGTAGACGTGAACTGATCAAAATAACCTCAATTAAGTTAAGTGAAATAATTGCTTGTAGTCTAGACTCTAAAGTAAACTGGAAATATTTTAATCACTTTAGGTCCCAAAAAAATAATAAAAATTTTGGTATTTTTATAGAGGCACAAATACAAAATATCACTGCTGGTTTTAGATTAAAATGCCACATGAATTCAAGTGAATACTAGGAGGTTGGTTTTAGATTTATTGGGTAACATACAGTTTTTTGTAAGTTGTAACCTAGGTGTTAGGCCTGGGCCCATATAGGCCTGGATGTGGGCCTGGTTGGGCTTGGGCTCAGAGTAGGTGTTAAGCCCAGTTCAGTCCATGATAACCTCTGGTTCATGAAAGGTCTCTTATTGTTTTCTCATTTTGCTTTACTACGATCGAGGCTGAATGTGGGTCCTCCCACTGTTACCTTGAACAGAGGTGTTAACAGAAATACCTCACATCATTCAAATGACCAAAACTTAAAAAGCACCTAAAAGGCTAAAATAGATTACAAATTGCAGGGAGGCCTAATTGTAACAAACTTCTATTTGTAATTGTGTACACGATTGTATTACATCATGTGATTTGTTTACATAGACCCAACCGATTTGGAGGTCAGTTGTCTTGGTAGGGCAATTTATTACAAATTAATGCTTCGTTAGATCCAAACCCATAAAATTGACATTCATAGAGAGTGTAAAACCTTATATTTTGTATTATTTTATATGCATTTGCACTGTACATATTTGTATTTGTACTCTTTCCATATTGAACCATTAGTACAAATGCAAGGGAGTGTAAATGAAAATAAAATATAATTTCTTTTTTAATTTTGTTTTGGATTTTACTTTATTCTGCTTCATGTCTTAACTTAGTTTGTTTGTACTGCAGTCAAACAAACTAAACTAATATTTAAAACAAAAATAGGTCAGAATTACATTCAAATCATTTGCACTGTCATGGTTTTGCATCAGTACAAATTTATCTACATTGCAGCCAAATACAGCCTTAAGCTTTCAGCTTAAGGTTCAGTTTTGCATCCCTTTTATGATTTGTACTTTAATTTAATACAAGATTTGTATTTGTTTTTTTTTTTTTTCTCTCATTTGCATTCATTGGCGGTACAAATTTTGTATATCAAAAGCTGATGTTAAAAGACTTTTCCCCACTGTTACAAGTTACAACTAAACCAATTAATAAGCCCGCTAAAAACACTAGTAAACAATTAAATTCATCCTAATAGTGGTGGGCCCAACATGTGAAGCCATGGTTTTCAAAACCGAATCAGACCGGAAAAACCGATAATCGGTCAGTCATCTGGGTCCGGTTTTACTAGAAACCGGAAAATTAGAAAAAACATTGAAAAGTCAAAAAAACCGCTGACCCGGGCGATCAGACCGCTAAATCATTGGACCCGTGCAGCGGTTCGTGGGTTAATATTTTTTTAATATTTTAAATAAAAAACAAAAAATAAAATGCCAATTATATCCCACGATTTTCGAATCCCAATCCCCAGTCTCTTATTCGATTTAGCCTTTAGGTTCCCGAGTTCCCTCCTCACTCCTCAATCCTCTAAGTCTCAACCCTCACACCCTACCACCTGTGGTGGCCATCAACTCCGGCATCCGATGGTGACACACACCGATGACGACCGGCGAACTTGTAGCAGCGAAGAGAGTCACCCAAGCACTTGCAGCGGTGACAGCGAGCGACTTGCAGCGGCGGACGGCGAGCGACATGCAGCAGCGGCGACTTGTAGCCACGGACTACTCGAGCCCACCGACAGCGAATCCTTGAAGGTATATTTTTTTTTGTGTTTTAATTGATTTTTTTGAATTCTTTGGACCTGCTAGAATGGTATAATTTGTTGTCATTAACCCTATATATATATATATATATATGCTTGTTTAGTGAGCATGAATTAATTTTTCTAGACATTTTTTTCTTTGGTAGGATTTCTAGAAACAACTTGAGATTGAAAGAAAATGACTCTAAAGGGGACACTTAACTCCTTAACCCTTATTTTTACTGATTGATGAGGGAGCTCTTGATTCAAGTGAATCAATCAATTTTCTTTCTTTTTTTTCTTCACAAAATATGTTTTGATATGAAATTTATGTTTTCTTCTCAAAATATGTTCAGATATTTTTTTCTGAACTGATACGCTTTTTTCTTCTAAAAAAAACAAGTGCTCATTACATATTCTTGCTTACATATTTTTTCTATATTTTTTGGAATTTTTTCTGTATTTTATTATATTTATATTTAGATATTTTTATTTTTTTCATATGTTGTTATTTTTACTATATTTTCTGTGTGTTTTTTGTATTTTATTTAAATTTTTATGTTATTTTTGTTATATATAAGTATTTTTTGTTTTTTTATTTATTTATGATGTCATGGGTCAAACCACTTGACCCAGATGGTTAAACCGCCGAACCTGAAAACAGTGCCCTGACCGGTTCGGTTTTAAAAACCATGTGTGAAGCAACCAACCGCCAACCGTGAAATGTAGTAGAAGTAAAATAAACATAGGCCCACCAATGGGCACCTAATTTCCTGACCTTGTGGGCCACACTAATGGCCCATATATTAGGCATGTGCACGTAACATCTTGCTTCCTGCCTCCCAAACAATAACCTTCTTCTACATCCTTCTCTTTTATATCACTATATCAGGTGGGGTTTGCATCATTTTACTTACTATTTTACTTATTAAGATTTAAGTAAAAGTAAACCAGAATTTATATTCTCCTTCTCTTTCATTTTACTTACTAGACAGTCAAATTTGAAGTAAAAAGTAAACCAGAATTTACATTCTCCTTCTCTTTCATATTTGGTGGGATTACATCATTCTTACAAACAAATAAAATAGTTAAAATTGAAGTAAAAGTAAATCAGAATTTACATTCTCCTTCTCTTTCATATCTGGTGGGATTGCATCATTTTACTTCTTACTAACAAATAAAATAGTCAAATTTGAAGTAAAATTAAACCAGAATTTACACTCTTTCCTTTGTAACTCCAAACATGAACTTGGTAGAGGAGTGACCACTGTAAAATTTTATTAATTAACCATAATTTACACTCAGCCTATATGCACTCACATGCATTTGTATGAATTCAAATGAAACTTGCTCTGCAAATACAGAGCAAATCCCAATTGGGTGCAAAATTTGCACCCCCTTCACCTTATCATGTATTTGTTCATAATTAAGATTTGCATTCTTTATTGATGTAAAATTTGCATTTTTTTTCTTATTAGCACTCATTTATCGTGCAAATTGTGCATCCCAAAATATAATGTAAAGTTTCCATCACTTTCTTCCTACCTTCATTCTTTCTCATATGAATTGAGAACCAAATCATTTAGGCTGTGTTTGCTTTGATAGAAAACTAGAGAATGACCCCCATACTAAGTATGGGGTAACTAAATGTGTGTATAATTTAATTTGAAGTTTACTATTTAGTTATCAAAATTTAAATTAAAAAAAAAAAACTAATATGGGTCTTGCATCTTTGTAATGGACAATCTATTCTGACCTATTTTATTTGAAAACCATTATTAATTTATGTTTATTTAAATTTGATTTAAGATATTAAATGAGATTTTATTCATAAACAATAACCCACTTTATTTGGTATTTACTATTTATCTAATAAATCTATTTTGAGTTATTTATTTTTAAAAGTTAAATTAGGTTGCTTCCTAAAAGTTAAATCAAGTTTGTAATTAATAAAGTATTTTCTTTAAAAAAAATCATTTAGAAACAAACGTGGGTTTACGGTAATCTTTTAATAGGTCCCACCATTTGTATTTAATAGACTATAAATAAACGTGTGTTAAGCTAATAAATAACTTACCTTCCTATATATATATATATAAGCTTTCATTTCTCTCTCTCTCTCTTGTCAAATCAAACATAGCCTTAAATCTCATTTTACTCCTCCCAAGCTAAGAACCTTCTATTTTCACCTTTTTCTCATGTAAAGTGGATCACATAATTTTACTTTTCAATTTTGTTCTTCCAAAAGAAACAAAATACTATAAAACATGACAAGAAAAACTAAACCAAAATTTAATCCACTTGATACAGCCTACTACCTAGTAAGTTCAATAAGAGGTAAATTACAAAATGCTTCTACTTTTGAGTCAGTAAAAAAGAAAAAGGGAAAGGTAAATAGAGAAAGATGCTTACCAATCGCAACCCCAATCATGTAAATAAATGTTTGTTGCTTAGCCAGCGGGTTCACAGACTCCTTGGTTGGCCCAAACCGTAGATTAGATCGATCGATCTAGCCTGAGATAAATTCAGCAGCCTAGAGAGCAATATACTTCAAGTGCAAAACGAAGTTTGTAAAACATATTTTCAGGGAGATAAGGAATCTCCTTACTTTCGAATTATGGTTGAAGTGCTGATCTTGAACTTGAATTGGGTCTGCTCAACTTTTTATATGAGTTCATTTTCAGTGAAAACATTGCATAAGAAGCCCACTGACGATCATGGTTTAAAGTATTTGATATATATCACCCAAATAAATCCAATACATATTGGGGTTTTGGGGAAAGATATACCCAAGAGCGGAGGGGTTGGAGTTGCTATTCGGGTTGTAAGATACCCATTTTGACTAATGTCATTGAGGACCCGTTTTCATACAACCCGAACAACATGCAGGTCCCGTATGATATGTGAAAATGAAACCCGTGTTGATTATGGGTACCAATGTTTTAAAAACGACCCAGAATACCCATCCAATTTGAACAACGGTTTTTGACCAAAGATCGAATTTGGGGTATGCCTGCATGTTTCCCGAACTGAACGATTCGACCATTCAGATCAATGGCATAGATGAGCCTTGTGCCCTTGTCAAATCTTTCAATGCCCTAAGTACATGGACTTATTGGCCGCTCCTAGACAGGGTTGTCAAGACCTCAATAACCCTAAATGATTTCAAATAAATATTAAACTACTATACTCCTTTTGAAGCAAGTAAAGTATGACATACTCAACGTGACATATGAGGATCGAAAGCAGCTGTTCTTCTGAGAGCCAGACCTCCCGATAATCAGATTATAATCCTGGCTACTGGCTAGGGTGTTGACAATATTACAACATATATATAGATAATAAGTAAAGGACTAGCTAAAGGCATATAGATAGATAGATAGATAAAGAGAGAGAGAGAGAGAGTGATTGGCCAATTAATACGCGACTGGACCCAAATGGATAGATAGATTGCCTTAGCTTAAGGTCTTTCTCTCCTGGCCAGACATGAACTAGATAAAGGCTGGTCAGAGCAGACCACGCATCTGCACTAATTGGGGTCTCCAACAGAATAGATCACGCTGTCTTTCTTTTCTTTATTTTTTTGTTAAAAAATAAATATAGCTGAAAGCCTAACTTAGGCGCCGTTTGGCACATCTTTTTGTGCGGTTTTTTGGCTGTTTACAAACTAGGAAGACCGAAAATCGGTCTATTCTTGTTTGGCACGTGGAAGATTTAACCACCAAAAGATGTGTTGCCGAAAAGACGCACGAAGCCTATTTTGGGCTGATTTCAGGAAGCTCCAAATGAAACTTCTCATGTCTTTCACGTTTTAATCTCGCACGAAAAGACCCAAAACAAAACCCAGAAAGACACGCATCTGTCGAACGATCTTCGGGCTACCTAAATCTTATATCAAAAGCTCAATGTATCTATTAACTGCCAGAGCTACGAAAACATCTTCTCAAAAAACTTATAAAACGGGTCTTTACTTAAACTACCCCATCTATTATTGCATTTGCATTTTCTTCATGCTCTAATTTTGATAAGCCAATTAGCAGCAGTATATTTGCCTCGGTCGATGTATACATGAGAATAACAAACGCTATATCCCATCCTATTACAAATTTGATGGCGTTTCTTCCTAAACATTTTGATGCCCTAAAGATGGCAATCTGACCTGTTCCCGTAGAGGCTCCTATTTGCCCCCCATCGGAGTAAGCTTTGTGGAAACGCCAAACTCTAATTCTAATGACAGGGAATGGGTGGGGGTGGTATTTGTCCACCCTGTCCCAATAGATAATATATTATGATATGTATAATATAATATGTTTATAATATCTTAATTTATATTATCTTAGATTATATATAATTAAAAATATATGACATCTTGTAGACATGTAAATTTTTAAGCCAAATAAGTGAGTATAATTTACATGGTAACCCTCCTAAACTAATATGGGTTTCCATGGGCACAAGGCCCAAGTTTATATAAATATGACCCATGGTCCATAAGTGTACCAAGTGCAATTAGGCCCATGTCCTATTATAATAGAGTAGTCTCATTGACAAAACCATTAACTCCTACATAATAGATCATGTGCGTGAGTTAACCCTAATACAACACTTCACTTACATGGGATTGGATTGCAAAGTGGGCTGAAGTAGCAGTCCTAATTCTAGGCTATAAATAGCAATACCTAGGGAGAAGGAGGATCTCTCTTTTGACAATCACACTTGTCTGTCACCAACCATTAACACATTAACACATTGTTTACGCTATTAATAGACCGTCCATCTGAATTAGTGCTTATTTCCTCTTTGTCATCGTGATGACTCTTCTTAAATTAATTGATCCCTTTTCTCCATTGAAGATTCTTAACTTGTGAGAGAAAACTAAAAAAGATGTTTTTTTCCAGGTAGTTGGACATGATAAATTTATGTTATGACTTGTAAAGGAAGTCAAGTGAATTAATTTCACGGAGCTAGTATAGCCCTAATTATCAAACTGTTGGGCCTGACAAATAACCTGTTTTCTAAAATGTTTGAGAGGTAATTAACAATTTTTTTCTTTAAAATTTGGCCAACTTAAGTGGCTTGGATCTGCTAACAAACGATTTTTTCTACATCCCTCCCTATCCACGAATAATTATATCGAATATCTCCCTTGTCTACACAGTGGTGGTATTTTGTGGGTATATAGATGTGGGAACAATTTGTGGGTAGCAGATCTAGAGTGAACTTGAAGTGCATTTTCTCTCAAAACCTTGTGCATCATAAGATAACAACGTTTTCCATGTGGCAAAGTCTCTTTTATCTCTCAAGACCTCTATGAGAGAAATTTTCATCCAAGATCACCTTAATAACTTTATAAGACAAACCCATTATTTAATATTCTTGATAAAATATCATTTTTTTTCCTGGAAAATCAGGATCAAATTGGAGGTGTTCAGTTCATGATTGTTTTAAAAGGTGGCACAGTTCCATCATCATACAATTTTTTTTCCTTTTATTTTTTGAAACCACACAATGAAAAAGAGCATGGCCTTTTTTTTTTTTTTGAACCATGATATGTGAGCATTGATGGTATAATTCATAGTATATATATATATATATATATATATAAATGGAGACAATATAACCAGAGCCATATTGATCTCCGAGACATATCCTTTAAAATTTTCATGTTATACTTAACGATAGCAAACCGTGTTTTTTAGTACATGTAGAGTGGGGCTAAAAATTCTGAGGTGGGCTGAACGGTCATTCTCCCTCAAAAGAATCCTGTTGAAAAAAGGAAGAAAAAAAAAATTCTATGATACCAGAAAAACATGGTATGAAAAAAACTTTGATAAATCAAAACACCCTTATAAATTTTAATGAATATCACTGGATCAGTCACCTCATTTATAATACTAATTGATTGGGAGTAGGTTTTTCCGATACTAATGTGTTTTCGGTATCATAATTGAACCCTAAAAAAATGTCATTTTGCTGGAATCAGTAATAGCGTACAAATAACAAGTAGAACTGTGTTTATTAACCATATGAAAAATGAATACAATCACACCGACCAAATTTGATCAAATTCCGAGTACACCAAAATAATTGAAAATAACCGAGTTCACACTTTTTTTTTTTTTTTTCTAAGCACGGATTTGCAGTAGGTTAGCACTGTAAAATTTTGGTAAGAAAAGTTTTCCCAGGTTTTCGGTAAAGTCTAGTCAATCGTGCAAATAAACAAACAACATTATCTCGTTAACCTAACCCTTGCAAATCTGTTCCACCTTCCCCACCCACCAACCACTTCCACTATCGATTTTCCTCTTCGCCGATCCGTCCATCTACGCCAGAAAAAGAAGGAAAAAAAAAAAAAAAGGCTGAGAATTTTATTACATAGATAAAACCTCCTTTATTGTACTTTTTAATAACAGCGGCTTAGTATCCAGTTTTATGTTAATACTAATATCCTCCCCTGGACTTTTTGAGATTGGTATATCTACACCCATTCCATTATTTTGAGCCGAACGTAGTGGGCAAATTTATCAAAATACCCAACTTTGACCCTTTGAATATTAAATTGGTTTTTTAAATTTGCCCTTACCTAATATTGAATTTTATTATTTTTCTATCTTTTCTACTTCTTTTCTATCAATTCTTTGTGTTTCTTACAATTTTTTGTGTTTTGAGAAAAATATTGCATATGAATTGTGGTGGATGTATGGATCAAAGCGGGTGGGTTGAGGTGGTTGAGAGTCATTATGGATTCTAACCCACTATTCAACCATAATATAGATGATTCACTCTTCTCAAGTTACTAGTAAGCATGCATGTGCTTTGCACATATCAATTCTAGATGATGATAGTTATAGTAATAATATATTCAAAGTTTCCTATAAATTTTATGTATTTTTTATTTTTATATTTTTTATTATTAATCAAATACAGATTGCAAAATCCATAATCTAATTACATAAACACCTCATCCAAATATGTGATAATCGGATCGAATTGTGAAATTTCAAGTATCATTGAATGGTCTATCTACTTTGCTAGACTTTTCTTTTTGTAGTGTTTTTTTTTTCTTTCTGGTGTATCTTTTTTCTTTTGTTCATTTATCAAAAAACTATAAGATTTAAATAAAGGGAATTGAATGAGGTGAAAAGTAGTAGTTCAATTTACAATTTAAACCTTATAATTAAATAGAGACTAAATTCAAAATTGAGTATTTTAGTCAAAAGAAAGTTCCACAATTTTATTCATATTTTTAATACTAGTTTAAATATAGAATTATAGGCGTGTTCAATTTTTCTACAATTTTTTTTTTATTTTTCTATATAAAAATAATTCCAATATATCACACTTACTTTTTATTTAATATGATAAATATGTGATATTGTACATGTGCTTGAATGATTTTTTTTGCAAAATTTGTGTATTTTTATATTTTATTAATTTTTATTATTTATTTGTTATATTAAAGGTTAACACATTTAAACCAAAAGTTGAACCATTTATTATTATTTTTTATATTTCCTTTTTAGTTAATTCTAAATAATGTATTTCATTTTCATTATCAATAAAAATAATTCTTATTTATTACACTTATTTTTTAATTTAATTAATAAAAATATCATAAATGTGCCTAATTTTTTGTGATTTGCTATATATATTTTAAAAAATTACTACCTAAGTATGACTTCATAAGTTGATCTATTTGATTCAGATTGTTGAATTGCTTAGCCACCACTTGGATAAAAAATTGTTTTGTTTTCAAGTCAATTTTAAAATATATGGGTTTATATTGTTAGAAATATTGACATAGATCTAATTAGTAGCATTTATTAGTGAAATATAACTTACAAATATAGGATTTAATAAGAGAAAATGAGATTTAATACCTTAAGTAATAGTTGAAGTTACATTTTCAATCCTTACAATTATAAATTGATTAAATACAAAAGTATAGGCATTTTAGTAGACATTAAAGCTAAAATAAAATGAATTTTATATTTTTTCTCAAACAAAGAAGTAAAGGGTTTGCACATGGCAATTCTAGATTATGATAAATGTAGTAATAATATATCCAAATTTTTCTCTAAACTTTATGTATTTTTTTATTTTATGTTGTTACTTTTTTGTTTTTTATTTTTAATCAGATGTAGATTGTAAAATTAAAATCCGATTATATAAACACCTCACATGCCTACTTACTTAGCTAAACTCTTCTTTCTGTATTGTTTTATCTTTTTTCTTTTGTTTATTTATTAAAAGATGTAAGATTAAAATAGAGGAAATCGAATGAGGTGAAAAGTAGTAGTTCAATTTACAAGCTTTACAATTAAATAGGAACTAGAGTAAAAAATGAGTATTTTAGTCACATTTTTAAAAATCGGACCAGATCGGACGATCAAGCAATTTGGACTAGGAACCAGTTAAGTCACCAATTCCATTTTGGCCCTAAACCGCTATTTAAAAAAAAAAAAAAGTTGAAATGATTAAAGAACTACTGACCCAAACGGTTTAACCGTTAAAATGTTTGACCCAATTAATGTTCTTAGGTTTCTTTCAAACTATTTCCAAATTTTTTATTTATTTTAAAATAAAAATAAATAAAATGAAAAAAGAAAAAAGAAACTTTCATATCTCATAAACTTGTTCGATTATTCCCAATAGCTTAAATCAGTTAGGTATTTTAGTTTTTCCATTTTATTTTTGTGTTTTCTCATTTTTATGATTCTTTTTAAGTTGTAACATAAAAAAAGTGCAACTTCAATAAAAAAAATGATTCAAGAAATGGGAGATTAAACACCGATCTTATATTAAAATCTAAAATACACTAATGAAAAAAACAATCTGTGAGGTGAGAGAGATGTAAGAAGAGGGCAATTGGTATTGTAACGGTGGTGATGATGAACATGGAGATAGCCGCCAATGGCAGTTCTTTCTTTCTTTCTTTCTTTCTTTCTTTCTTTCTTCTGTTCAGAGCAAAATACAACAAAGATTGGTGAACATGGTGACAACCACCTCCGGCGATGCTCCTTTTTCTTCTTCTTCTTCTTCTTCTTCTTCCCTTTCTTTTTTCTCACATTTTAGCTTTAACCAATCGCCCCTTTTTCAAACTCTAACACCCTCCTCTCATAATAATGTATATATGCGGTGGACTTTTAACCTAATCCTAATCTAACAGTCAAAATAAAAAGTTGCATTATATTTTACATCTTATCGGTTTGATTTGCTCAAACTGGATAGTTGAATCGTTGACCCGAAAATGGGAAATCAGAAGCCAAAGCAGTTCCATTTCTTTTTAGTCAAAAGAAAGTTCCAAAACATTATTCATAGTTTTAATAATAGTATAAATATAGAATTATAGATGTGTTCAATTTTTTCTATAATTTTTTTTTTGTATTTTGTGTGTAAAAATAATTCTGATATGTTACACTTACTTTTTGTTTAATATGATAAATACATGATATTATACATGTGCCTGAATGCTTTTTTTTTGCAAAATTTATATTTTTTGTTTTTGTACTTTTATATTTTATTAAATTTTATTATTTATTTATGACATTAAAGGTTAATACATTTAACCCAAAATTTGAACTATTTATTATTATTTTTTATATTTCATTTTTTTGTTAGTTCTAAATTATGCATTTCATTTTCTTTATCAATAAAAATAATTCTTGTTTATTACACTTATTTTTTTTAATTTGATTAATAAAAATATCATAAAAGTGACTACATTTTTCTATATTTTTTTTGTAAATTTTTATATTTATTTCTATTTTAAAAATTTTATTACCTAATTATGATTTCATAGGTTGATCAATTTAATTCGGATAATTGAATTGCTTAGCCACTACTTGGATAAAAATTTATTTTGTTTTTGAGTCAGTTTTAAAATATATGGGTTTATATTGTTAAAAATATTGACACGGATCTAATTAATAACATTTATTAGTGAAAAATAACTTAAAAATATAGGATTTAATAAGAAAAAATGAGATTTAATACATTAAGTATAAGACTTAATGAGAAGGGATTAAATAATGTGGAAAGTAATAATTTAAATTACACTTTCAACCCCTACAATAATTAGAGATGGATTAAATATACAAATATGGCCATTGTAATAGCCATTAAAATTATAATAAAATAACTTTTATAACATTTTCTAAATAAATAAATAAATAGAAGGTAATTACGGCCAAAAAAAGTTTCACATTTTTTTTATTGGTGTATCTTAAACCACATACTTTTTGTCTTAGTCTTATGGCAATGAAGTTGAAATGATGACATCAGCAATTTCATTAACTAACATTCCAATGTTGAATTAATGACAACGGCGGGCAACAATTAATGTTAGAAAGTTGAGTTCAGGGAAGGAAATTACTATTAACATAAAATAGGGCACTGAAACACAACTGTCAGAAAATACAGGGAGGTTTCAGGAATTTACCCTAAAATAAATTGGTGGATCCACGAACTTTCTTAATTTATTGTTTTTCTAAGACATGAACACGTCCACGGTCCACTAGTACAGATTTTACTAGCTGACTCGTTGCAACGCAGGGTCCATATTGGTACACCGCTCCAAACCATAGACTTGGCCATTCATTTGCAGCTGCTGAATGCTGATTGGAATAATTGAATAAACCATTCGTGGACCGATCGATCGAAAATGGGCCTAACATTTTATCGTGAATATTTGATCTGGTTTGATGTGTGTGCCCAACTAATCACAAATGAACACGTCAGTGTGACACCACATGATGTTTCATCAATCTGTGTTGTCCAATTTTTTATTAGAAATTTCGAAATTGCAGTGATACCCCATCTAATCGTTCGCATTGATGAGGATTCCTCATCTCATGATGAATGGTTGTGATTGGTCATTGCAATGTTAAGCTTCTTCTGCCAACCTTCCTCTTCTTCTCTATTAAATAATAATATATGGGAGTGTCTCCCACTAAATACTAAATCCTAATACTGATTTAGCTCCGATTTTTTGACTAAAAGAAACCGAGTAAAAGTCAAATAAAAGGATCCCAAAGTTCCCACCAACCAACTCCTCATTCGGTCATCCCTCAACGTGGTGAATTTGGTCAAGCTCCAAACAACGGGGCCCGCCCATTCCACCCAACCTCCAAGACTCGGCCTCTCCTCTGCACCCTCGCACCTCTTCTTCGTTCTTCCCCTATATAAACCCTTCTTCTATCTCTCTAGTTATTCCTCGTCAAACGAAACTAGTAATAACAAACACAAATACCTTCTCCTCCTCCATCGAATCTTCAGCTGTTTAGATCTCTCGAGAGTTTTTCTTAAAACTCTCGATCTCGTCGATCGAAATATCACCAAACCTCTGAAGTCTGAACCCATTAATTTCATCATCTTCATTCGATCAGTTCATTTCCATCCATCCATCGATCGATCTTCCAGCCAAATGGGTAGCCTACACACCGACGTTCTTGAGAACAACTCGGTGTGTGCTCTCAACCCCCTAGACCCGGAGGAGTTCAGGAGGCAAGGCCACATGATCATCGACTTCCTGGCTGATTACTATCGAGACATCGAGAAATATCCAGTTCGTAGCCAGGTGGAACCCGGTTACCTTCGCAAACGCCTCCCCGACACGGCTCCATATAACCCTGAACCAATCGAAACCATTATGCAGGATGTTCAGAAAGAAATCATCCCTGGATTAACACACTGGCAGAGTCCTAACTACTACGCTTACTTCCCTTCCAGCGGTAGCGTCGCTGGTTTTCTCGGCGAAATGCTTAGCACTGGATTTAATGTCGTTGGGTTCAACTGGATGTCGTCTCCGGCTGCCACAGAGCTGGAGAGCATAGTCATGGATTGGCTTGGCAAGATGCTCAAGCTCCCCACGTCTTTCCTCTTCTCTGGAAATGGTGGTGGTGTGCTACAAGGGACTACCTGTGAAGCCATCCTGTGCACGCTCACGGCAGCCAGAGATCGGATGTTGAACAGAATTGGTAGGGAGAACATAGGGAAGTTGGTGGTTTATGGATCAGATCAGACCCACTGTGCACTCCAGAAAGCTGCCCAGATTGCAGGGATCTTTCCAAACAACTTCCGTCCCGTTGCAACGAGTAAGGCCACCTCATTCGGGCTGGCCCCCGAGTCTCTTCAGTCTGCAATCCAAGCAGATATAGAAGCTGGGCTCATCCCATTATTCCTCTGTGCTACTGTCGGTACTACATCGTCGACAGCCGTCGACCCAATTGCTCCTCTATGCGCAGTGGCCAAAGAGTATGGAGTTTGGGTTCACATCGACGCAGCATACGCCGGAAGTGCAAGCATATGTCCTGAGTTCAGACACTTCATCGATGGGGTAGAGGATGCAGACTCGTTCAGTTTCAATGCACACAAGTGGTTCTTCACCACTCTGGATTGCTGCTGCCTTTGGGTCAAGGACCCTAGTGCCCTTGTTAAGGCCCTTTCAACCAGTCCTGAGTATTTGAGGAACAAAGCTACTGAATCAAAGCAAGTGATAGACTACAAAGACTGGCAAATAGCCCTCAGTCGTCGATTCCGAGCCATGAAGCTCTGGATGGTGCTTCGGAGCTATGGTGTGGCCAACCTAAGAAATTTCCTTCGGACCCACGTGAAAATGGCTAAGCACTTCGAAGAGAAGGTAACCATGGACAAGAGGTTTGAGATTGTGGTGCCGAGGAATTTCGCGATGGTATGCTTCCGGCTACTACCTCCGCCGGTGAAGGATCATGAGGATGAGACGCTCAGGCAATCGTCGGAGTTGGAACGTGCAAACGAGATCAACCGTAAGTTGCTGGAGTCGATCAACTCGACTGGGCGCATATACATGACGCATGCGGTGGTTGGGGGTGTATACATGATCAGGTTCGCTGTTGGTGCAAGCCTTACAGAGGACCGCCATGTGAACTTGGCATGGAAGGTAGTGCAAGAACATGCAGAGGCCATTCTCAAAGCGTGTTGATTAAGGTGGCAACCTACGACTACCACTCCATATTGGTGGATTTGAGGGTTTAATTCAAACTTGCGAAAATAAAGAGTAAGACCCATAAAAAAAAAAATAAAAGAAGTTAATTACTTGGGTTCATTAATTTTGTACGTACTCATCATCATCTGTAATTTTTTTCTTAATTTTTTTTTGTATCTATTAAATCATCTACATTGAATTATTTCTACAACAACGATTTTTAATACACTCTCTTTATCGATTACTTCATTCTGAATAAAAAAGAAACGAAGACATATAGAGATTCTGCACCTGGCAGAGAATTAAAACTCGTAATTAATCTTCTGTAAATGGTGCATATAGTTTCCATTTAGTTTCTTCCAACAGAAACAAACTCAATGTTTTGATGAAGTCCAATTGAGGAGTGATCATGTCATTACATGATTAGTTTAATGGATTAGTTAGAATTGCTGCAACATTTTGATATAATCCATATGCAAACTTGGTCAATAGGAAGATGATTAATTAGACTGTTTCAAGTGTCAACGTACAACAGTCCTCCATCTTCGGTCCTTAAAGAGTGGGTTACAGGCTGATACCTAATTGGGCCTCAACTAGATCAGAGAAATTTTCAACTTAATAAAATGTGACGCTCGTTCCTTCCTATCAGTTTCTTTCTTCCTCACTTTTATTATGGATGTTTTGTCTACTTTTGGAAGTAAAATGGCGGATTAGAACAAAGCAATAGTAAATTAATAAGCGTGATGCTGTCTAATCCAGAGATGAGGGCAGTTTTGTGACTTTCAAGGTGATGAAGTTGATGGTATCGCCCACGAATAGTTAAAAGGCTTAGAGTCCCAAAGATGTGGTAAAGACTCTGATGGTCAAGTTAGACGAAGAGGGGCGGAGTCAGAGGATTCAGGGGGAGCCATGACCCCTTATGGTCCAAAAATCCACCACTACTACTACAATTTTTCATGTAAATTCCCCCTCCCCCCTCCAATGGTTGCCCTCCTATATATGAGCCCATTTACATTTGTCCCCCCTCTTCTTAATCCACTTTAAACACAGTTCAGATAAAATAAGCACAATGTTGTTGTAAGTGCTTTTAATGAGCACTTGAAAATTTTTTTGACACTTATCTCTTAAAATACCCTCGATTAAAACCCACTTTTGAAAGTCGCCAAAATACTTATTAAGTGCTCGTTTAATGTACTTACTTATATGTTGTGCCTACTAGATTCGATCCCAAACATACAATATCTGATTTGGTTTCCATGTCTTTCGTCCTTCCTTGCTTATCGTTAGCCATCCATAAAATTTTTACTTAAACTTTCATATCTTAAGCATGCTTGTTATTGGCCATTAATAAGGTGAGAGATTGGAGTGGTTGTGGGGTTATATACACTTGATATTTCTGATATTGTTGGTCAAACTTCTCCTATCACAGCCATCAAGTGCAGCTATGAATGGGCAGATAAATATAATTCCCTTAATTATAAACATATAATATGCACATAATGTATGCTGGACAATGTATGCATTAAGTACTCAAAGTCACAAAAGCTAATAAAATATAGTTTTGTATTGGTACATAGAGTCTATGGTTGTTTAAATTATGTTTGTTTCAGTGCAAATCTGAATCTGAATCAGATACTTGCATCTGCTTTTTTGAATTTATGATTTGCACTCTTACCTGCTCCTCTAATTGTCTTTTATATAAAGTGATGACCATGTCATCTTGCTTCCTAACTCATTTTCAAACAAATAACCCTCTTCCTACATTCCATTCTATTACATATTAGATGCGACACACACACACCATTTTATTTTTTACAAATAAATAAGACAAGGTCAAACCTGAAGCGAAATAGACCGAAATTTACAATCGACCTATTTGCACTCCCATGGATTTACAAGGGTTTGCGATCTTTAATTTGTTCTATGCTTAGCAATGAACTACGACTAACTTAATTTGAACGTACAAATTAAGGCTCCATTTGATTGCAATGTAACTCTGAACCGAATACAAATTTTGCACTTGGTTCAGTTTTGCTTTTATTTGTTTGTAGTTATGATTTTCACACATTCATATGATACAAAATTTGTAATTTTTACCTCATGTGCGTGCACTCATTAGCAATGCCAATTTGCATCCCAAAAACTGATGAAAAATTTGCACCACCCTCCTGTCTGAATTCTCTTTCATATTTAAATTATATAGGGGCCTCATTCCCCAAACAAATAACCCCCTTGAATCTCTATTTTTTTTTATATCTATATAAATGTATATTAATTCATTTTATTTTCTATTTTACGTCTCACAAATAAATAAGATAAAAGTAAACTGCATGCATGTAAAGCAAAAGTAGACTCAATTTCTTTGCACCCTTCATACATTTATATTAAAGTAGATGAAATTATTTGGCACCACAAACAATCCACAAGGTTGAACGTTGAAGAAGAATGTACCCTAGCATATACCGTTATTCACCGGATAACAAACAAGAGAAAATTAAAATACAAAATGTGGAAAAAGGTGGATTGGGTAGGTGGAGTGGACGATTGTGCAGCGGCCTTTCGAGATTGTATAAAGATTCACCGCCTAAAATTCAATTCTCACCAACCCCCACCGTGTGGCGTGTGTGTATTAACTAATATTTAATTCATTCAACACAAGCTTTTTGAGAGAGAGAGAGAGAGAAAAGCTTTTGAGCTTTTGTAGAGCATCTAAGGTAGCTAGTATATATTTGAAGATGGCAAATAAATATGGTTTTGTCATTTGTTAAACTCACATTCACAGTCGTGGGTTCCCATGTAATTAGACAAGTTGTAAGCCGTCTGGATAATATTATCTCTAAATAACAAGGTTTTTAAAATCAAATCGGACAACTAATCTGTCAGAGGTCCGGTTTCTGGGTCAAATGCTTCGATCGTTTAAATTGAATAGATTGACAAAAAATTTAAAAAATAAAAAACGGTCAAATCATTAGAAAATTCAAATGGTTCAATCGCTCGGGTCAATAGTTTTTTGACCAAATCAATGGTTTTTTTTTTTTTGGCAAAAGAACAGTTCTAGGGTAAAATAGAACCAATCACTTAACCGGTTCTCGATTTTTCTGGTCTGACTGTATGATCTGATCCGGTTTTAAAAACCATGCTATATATGAGTTCCTAACGGCAAGCTTAATTGTTAGGTTATTGTTTGATTATGTCATGTAGCTACGTATATATACCAACCCCCTTCCGGCCGGCCGTTTACTGAACCAGTCAACCTAGGTACAACAACCCACTCAATTGTTAAAGCTAGCTAGCACTGGTTGAATTATTCAAAGGCAGAAAGCTAGGATCGATCGATCAAGGAAGATATAGATGTCACCGGTCAACAGGCGTCAGGCGGGTGGGGACTGAGGTGTTCTTACCGGCTGGACTATATTTTCCATTTTATATGGAAACGTGGTGTGCCCAAATAAAGCTGCTGCAGCCTTTATTATTCATCACAAAACAAAAAAAAAAATATGTAGAGAGACGATATGATAGAGCTTTCGTTGAATTAGGTATATAAAACATGAGAAACAAAGCCAAGCCACCGCATTCAACTATATATATATATATATATATATATATATATATTTTTTTTTTTTTTCAGATTAGAAACAAATTTTGTGGGCCAAAATGAGAATTCTGACTTCACCCACGCCACGCTAATTAGGGTGACATCATCAATCACGACCCTCTCCTGTGATTAGGAGGAAAAAGAAGAACCCCCCATTAGTTAGTTTCAGAAAACGGAATCAAATTGATGAGGCTCTTGCTCTTTTTGATCACTCTTTAGAGTTTTCCTTTCACCTACACACCTCCAGTACCATTTAATTCTACAAGGTGATGCCAAAGTTATCATTCACTCTCCATTCTCTGTTGACTGTTGGAGAGCAATTCTACTCCTCCCTGGCGAATTAGACACATCTTTCTTCACATTCCTCATTGCTCTATTCAATTTTGCTCTCCATCCTCTAATTCTGTCGCTCATTTTGTTAGCTTTGTCTCATGTCACTACTTGGGTGAGGGTTCTTGATGAGTTTCTTCAACACTCTTTGTATTCAGATTACATTGAGCAATGAATGAATTCTTGCCTCTTCTTGCCGTAAATAATAATAATAATAATAATAATAATAATGGAGTAGGGATGTTAATAGGTTGGCTTTTATCAAAATTTGAATGAATTCGTCCCAAACGTCTGAGCCTACAATGATAAATTGGACCAACCCAAGTTGCATTACCAATTAACGTCCCTAATCAATAGTATTTTTAACATTTGATTTATGTATTATTTTTCATAATCCAGATTGAATTAATATTCTCTAACTATTCCATTGCAAAGATTTGCCAAAGCAGGCTCGGGCTGCTGGGGCCATGGGCCGAACCTTGGGTCAGGCCATGAAAGATATATTTAAAACAAATAATGAAAATTTACAATAAATTAATAAAATAGATAAAAATTTTGATAAAAAATCTTAAAATTTTATTTTATATGAATTTTGATATATACAATTGTTTATATATGAAATAATAAAATAAAATTAAAACATATATATATATATATATATTAATTATTATATATAATATATATGGGTCATGTTGGGCGGGCCCATGCCAGCACTGCCCACACTGTCGTGTTGTGCCATATCGGCCCGTGGGCCTGAAAACTCAGGCCCGACATGGCCCATACTTTCATGTCGGGCCCAGCCCATGTCATGCCGGTACGGCCTGATTTACAGCTCTAGTGTCGGCCCTCTAGCATTCATGGGGCATGAGATGTAATCTTTCATGACATGGTCAAGTGCCCCACTTTCTACCATCATGTACCCAGCATGAATGTAATCTATTTTTGGTTGAAATGAAAATTCGCCCAATGAACTTTAAAAAAGTTGTAAGAAAACACAAATATTCAACATAAATCTCAAGCTTTGAGCCTCAGGGCCTTAAACCCATTTATCAAAACCCAAAATATGATTCCCCACTGTCAGCCTGACATTTTGTAACCCATCAACTATTAGTATCCCAGTTGGGTTTAAGAAATACAATGACGATTATGAGAATTGAGGCTATATTTGGTTGAAGGGAAGTAGTTGTTAATAAGTTTTGTATAATTCCTTATAAAGTTTTCATCAACTTTCTATTTATTTTTTCATTTCTGCCAAATCAAACATGGCCTAAGATGATAATTCCAATAAACCAAGGCTGTCAATTAGTTGTTTAGACCTAAAAAGAACAAACTGACATAATTGTGTTGGGTATGTATCATGTGTCCCAATTACATATATCAAAATCAACACTCAAAGACAACTCATGATCTGAAGAGGAAAAGGTTCTCTAATTAATCAGGGTTTTCCTACCCATGCTTAGTTGGGTTATTGCCCAACAAGAGTTGCTTCAAGGGAAACCCAACCTCCTTACAAGAGAATTAAAGGTAAAGAAAGGGATTAGGGATAATGTTCTTTCTCTTTATTGCACCTTCTTAGGAGATATTTTTAAACAAACCATTCAGTTAGTATAGGGATGGCAATTTTCCCTATCCTCGATGGGAATTTGACTTCTGTTTTGGATGGTGGGGATGGGATAGGGATTAATAGGAATTCTCGCAAGAAATCCATCCCCATCGAGAATCGAGGATAGAGGACATATTTTATCCCCAACAGGGATTGACGGTATCTCTTAAGCAACAGGATGAAGGCATCTCTTAAGCAAAGACACATGGAAAACCAGGTGCAGCTGAGAGCTGGGAGGAAGCTATAAGAGGTAGGAAAGCACTGCACCAATTCTTTCAAGAATAACAAAAGGGTCAAAATATCTAGGAGCCAATTTTTTCCATGCATGGCCTTCTTGCCACAGGACTCTCTCTACTGATACGACTGTAACTTCAGATATTCCATGCATGTTTTCATTTTTTTTTGTAGGTTTACAGATATAAGAGGTATGAAGAAGTACAAATACATACAAGATTTTGCACTCTACAAATTTGTATTTATTCTCATTCCAAACTGAGCTGTATCAGCATCACAATTCAATGGGTCCTATTAAGTGGCATGATCATGTTTCTCTTTGGTTTTCATTTTATGGTTTGATAGTTTATAACAATTAATAAGGTCCATTTTTTATACTGTGGGTACGTAGCACCTCGTTTATTTGAGACAATGGGTTCGACTATCTTTTCAAGCTAAACCATGTACTTTTAGACCTAATGTAGGTGACCAATTTGAACCAAAAAACAACTTATTAATTAGATGCCACGCACTAACCATTTAAGCATCACATAAATGGATTTTTATCAAAGGAATCCGTACCTTGTTTGGTCATTCAAAGTTGATTCGATTTTAGAACTGGTTAGTTCATCCAGTTGAATTAATTTATAGTGTAAAACACCATTGGGTCAATGAAAATCTTCATAGGTTTTGATGCTATTATCAGTAATATCTAAATTATATATAGTAGTCTGACTGTCTGAGGACTATCTAATGCATGCCCCCACTGAATTTACCAAGAATTCAGTTGAGATATTAATTCAGTAAAATAAGTTTGGTACCAAGGTGACAGCTTGTGCACCAGCAAGATCTTTTCATGGCTTTCTCTAGTTGCCAGCTCTCTACTAGATTGATTGCTCCCCCTCCCCAATTTAGCAAAATTGAAAAAATGCATTTAGGTTGTGTTTGGTAATGATTTTTTAACATCAATAGGATTTTAATAAAGAAACACTTCTACAAAAGTACCTATTCAAGTTCAAGGGACTTATATGCCGTTGTTTTATTTGGTAAAGTTTAGGTTGTGTTCGGATAAATAATAAATTTCAGGATTTGTGCTTTTAAAACCCAAAAACACAAAACCCCAATTGTAGTCCTTGTATTTTGAGGTTTGGAAGTGTTTTAGAATTAAGTTGCTATGTTAAAAGCAACTCTTACCAAATGCGCAAACCACTGTTGGCTCATTTTTGTTTCCCACAGCCACAATCCAAGCTCAAATAATAAAAAAGCACTTCCTTGTATTGTCGGTATTTGGTAATTTCAATCGATAAAAGCCCTTCAACTTTGTAAGTAACCCTTTTCCTTTCTTAAGTATATTAATTTGTTATCCTCACGGTACTGTTAAGTGATGTATGGTAAGGTGCAGCCTTGAAATAGAATTGAACCTAATGATAATGAGGGAAATTGAAGTGAATCTTTGATAAATAAGTAAGGATAATGGATTATAACTGCACAAGACAAGATAATGGGATAGGATGGGGGGAAAACTTTAACCCCATTGGGAATCACTCTGCCACTAAGTTAAGAAACTTTGACAACACACTTCTAAACTCAGCCTCCTACCCTGCCTAGACAACTCCATGTGCATAGAAGATGCACAAGGCTTGGATGATAATTCCAAAGGGAATTTCGAAGCTTCTAGAGGTCTTATTTTTCCCATACCTATTTGCGCTATCTATGGAAGGTTTGTCAATATTAATTGCTCAGGAGAATGAACAAAATAAACTATTAGGAATTAAAATTGCCAAAAATGCACGAGGGTTTCACATTTGTTATTTGCCGATGATGTGTTGTTATTTCACAAAGCAAACCGGCAAGAGGCTATAGATCCTGCCAATTTAATAAATTGCTTCCAAAAGCTGTTAGGTTGTAAATTTTCAAAAATCAGGAATTTACTTTAATTAGAGAACTCACCTGCAGGGTGATAAAGAGACAATTAAAAATGCCTCAATTGAACCCCCCAAGTCAAATACTTGGGAGTTCCTCTTCTGGTAAAAAGGGGTAGATCTAAAGACTTTCGAATTTATCCTGGAAAGACTGAAAAGCAAACTGAATAACTGGAAAGCAAATTGAATGACTGAAAATTGTCACAGAAATGGGAAAAAATTCAAAGATCCTTTTGGTGGAATGAAGGAAATGGTAGGAGATATTTAAAATGGGCCAAGTAGGACCATCCATGTGCTCCAAAATTAGTGGGAGGTTTGGGTTTTAGAAAGATGGTTATATTAAACAAAGCTCTCTATCTGTAAATTAGCCTGGAGATTCATGAGAAAAATTCCTTATGGACCCAGATGAAGTTTTCCCTCGAAAAATTCAAACAAATGCTTCTCCAATTTGGAAAAACATAGCCAAGCAACTTATTTCCTTGTTCCGACAGGTGGGTGCTCAGGTGACTCAGGAATCAAACTTGAATGCCTGGATTGTAAGCTTGGATCAGGGCGGAATGGGGATTTAGGTGTCCGGTGGGCCCTCACCCTGCTGTTTATTGGAAAAATACCCAAGTAAAAAGGTTATTTACAAATTACAACCGGAGGACGTGAAGGCCATAGAAGGGAGTCATATTTTTCACAGGCAAGAAGAAAAGGTTATTTACAATCTGGAATGGAGACAATGGGGAGAAATTGTGAAAGTTAAAAATCCCACCACGATTTAGGTTACTTTTGTAGAGATTGCTGAAATTGTGTGGTCACAAAGACTAAATTGTTTCGACTGGGTATTTCCCAGGATGATATCTGCCCGTTGTGTAACTCAGGACAGGAGACTGCCATTTGTTTCTAGCCGGTGATTTTGTTAGAGCCTTGATGTTTGCTAGCCCTTGGGGTTTTAATTTCCAGACTCAGTCTTTTCAAAATATTCAAGGGTTTCTTTTATTTGTTTCCAATGTTGGGTTCTCCGCCTCGGATTTTAAAGCTTTCATAGAATGGATTGTTGTGACCTGGTATTTTGTGTGGATATCTCGCAATGGATTGTTGTGACCTGGTATTTCAAATATAGAAACATCTTGTAGCTGGGTGTTGAGGTCTCTAAAAAGTTTTGTATTCCTTTTTCTTCCTCTATTGGGCATAATTCTGAAGTGGTTATTCCAAGGAGGCTACACCTATCTTTATTTTCAAATGAAGTCTTAATCATATGTGATAGGGGTCTAGATGGGGACTCGATTGCTCCTTCTGGTTTTTGTGCTTATTCTCACAATCTAAATTCCTTGGTTGCTGCTGCAGATGGGAGCTTAGGAAGTGTGGGGCGAGTTTTTTAAGCTGAAGGAGCTGCAGTATATGAGGCCCTTAATTCTGCCAAGTCTCAGAAATGGCTCTCCGTGACTATAATCTCTGATGCTAAACTTTTTTATAGATGCTTGCAATGGCAATTTGTCTGCTGTTCCTCGGTCTCTTTGGAACCGAATAGATAGCATTATGAACTTATAACTTCTCTTCTGTTATATTTTTGTATAAAAGTAAAACTCTTTCTGGTAGTGCTCGTAGGGTAGCTCAAGAAGCAAAAATGTTCCAAGTCTTTGTGTTTGGTGGTTGTCTCCACCTTGGCTTGCTCCGTTTGTATCCCTGGAACCCTTTCGTTGGTGTTAGTTATTTTCACATCAAAGAAAAAAACACTACAAAATTCCGTATTTGCAGAGAACTTTAGCACTATAATGCTACTAAATGAACTTAAGAGATTTAATACACTACAATCCATCGTTACATTTAAATCAAATTTCTTTAGAAGTGCAGTGCTACCAATTTGTTGCAGCCTTGCAGGGGCATAGGCCTTGAGAATTGTCATTAAGGAAAAGAAAAAACATGGAACTAATTGATCAAGAAATTAATTGAATTTACTTACTTTTTTCCGCTTTATGTTAATTCACCTAACACCCCCACCCCTTCCTACAACTCAAAATCAGAAGTTGTTAAATGGATTGGAAAAGAAAAAGAGATTATGATAATGTACAGATACGCTGAGAAACCGTATGGACCACAAAAATGAGAAAGGGATAAAAGCTTTTGCACAGAACTGGCAGTTAAATGAACTCTTGTTATGATACAGATATCACTTTCATCCATCAGTTAATATGCTTCAACTGGTGCTTGCAGACCTTTTTATGGTTCCTCGGTCTGTTAAAGAATTGTAACTGCAGGGATAAGAAAAAATATCTACATGCAATGCCAGTGAAGCAATAAAAAGATTAGTGGAATGAAGATTAACAGGCACAATAAACACAACTCCATACCTCAAGAACTTTGGTAGCTTAATGATGAAAGAAAAACCTCTTTGGAACCAAATACAAAGATGAAATATTGACAGAATCAGGTCACAGCTTATCACCCCACTACCTTTATTGCACCTATCTCATTGAACTTTGAGCTTCTATGCTGAAACAATTTAGGGGAAAAAGTTTTATTTAAGAAAAAGCAAAGAGCTACCAAGAAAAAGGCAAATGTAAACAGTGACCAAGAATGTCCCCACAAATGTAATCTCATCCCACTTTACAAATCCAGAAGGAAAAAAAAAAGTAATGTCATTACCTTACTTTTCTTGTGCTTGTGGATATCAGTGAGATCTTCACTCCCATCATACTTCCTTTTCTGAAATTGTAAATAGACAAGCAGAACGAATTCACAAAGTGAGTAGAGAAGAGCGATAGAACTAGAAGGGTCCAATCCTATGGATTATATATATATATATATAACATGTCCAGACTTTTTTTTTTTTTGATAAATAAGCATGTCCAGACAATTGGTGTGGCAGAAATGTGTATGTTGAGATGGAGTGGCAAAACTAGAAAAAATATAGGATCAGAAATGAATTAATTTATAATTGCACTGGATATATTCATATTTTTGTAGTTTGCTGAATATCGGTGCATGCCAGAGAGTTTATCAGAACATTTACACTGATGGAAATTGAAAGGTTTAAATAAGAAAGGTAGAAAACCGTGGAGAGAAATCAGAGAGTAGTTCAGAATAAGAACACTTCAGTGGAAGATCTCATCAGAAAGATTCTGGGCACCATCCATTCTTGGCTGGAGCAATTCAACAGAATAGCCCATCAAAGTTATTTAGATCCTGACAATTTGTTTTTTGTAAGACTGGCAAGACAGGAGCTAACTGAATACTCTTTTGCATGGTTCAAAGTATTGATACATCGGCAGAGGTGTATCAGTACTTTAACTGATGTGCCTTTTATTTTTATTTTTTTAGTTTTTTAACTTCAGTTTTAACTATAATTTTATATATATTATTTAATAAGAAAGGAGTTTCTAAGAACACCTGTAAGCAAGTGTATTGGCACTCAAAGATACAATACGATACACCCTGTATCAGGCATATTGGTTGATACTTTGAACCTTGCTCTTTTTTAAAGAATTACCTTACATGGTTATACTTGTACATGCTCTTCTTTGAATGAATATAATGCAATACCTTACCTTTTCTTCAAAAAAAAAGAAAGAAATGAAGTCATTTATAGGAACTTAGGGGTAACTCCAACAGGTGATAAAATGAGAAAAAGTAGAGTAAGATGGTTTGGTCATGTGAATAGAAAACCATCAACAGCACAAGTAAGAAGTGATTTGTTGCAAGTTGATGGGGCTAGAAGGATAGGGGCAAGGTTCAAAAAATCGATACGATGCCCCATACCGGGTGTATCGTATCGTATCTTTTGGGTTCCAAAACACCTGTTTACAGGTGTTTCGGGACCCCACCCTTTTTTAACTCCCCAAAAACCAAAATTTGAAAAAAAAAACTAAAAAAAAGCTAATTCCGTGTGTATCTAAGTACCGATACGCACAGGCGTATCGATACTTTGAACCATGGCTAGGGGTTATAGACCAAAAAGAACATGGGTAGAACTAGTAAGAATGATTTAGTTGCCAATAAATTAACAATTGAAATGGCATTAAACAGAACAGAGTGGTAAAACAGTGTAGTCGACCCCATATAATTGGGATAAAATTTGGATGATGGTGATAATAATAATAACATTCACAGTTACATGGACTAGCAGTCCTGGAGGATGTTATCGAAGATCTCCCTCCCCACAACCCATAAACAAAAAAGAACCAATCAGCCAACCCAAACCGTCTAATTTTGGATAGTCAATGGAAAATGAGGAAAAACTCTCCAAAAAGTGTAATCTGAAGGCAGATCCCATTATTTGATAAGGGGATAACCCTAATCATTAGTAAAAATGCATATTAATGCATATTTTATTTTTTATTAATAAAAAATACATATTTTAATAGTTAAAAGTACCATTTTATGTTAACCTTTACTAGGCCTGTAAACGGATTGAATTCAAATGGAATCAGGCTAGATTCAAATTCAAAACCAATTCTGTATACTAATATTCGAATCCGGTTTGATATCCGACAGATATCAAAAATCCCTGTTTGAATTCGAATTCGATTTCGATTATCAAATCAAATATTCAATTCGAATTCGAATTCGATCAATAATTTAAGTTTTCGAATATGAATCCAATTCGATTAACTGTTTCACAAAAGAAAATTTTCAAATTTAACTGGTTCTAGTTTTCCTCTAAATCACTGTAAATCTGGAATCTATTCTGTAGGAAAATGAAATCCAAGAGAAATAGAATCTATTCTAAATCACTGTAAATCATATATCAATTTACATTAAATCCAAGAGAAATAGAGAAATAAAATCTATTCTAAACACTGTAAATCAGAAATAAATTTACATTAAATCCAAGAGAAATGGAGAAATAGAGAAATAGAATCTCTTCTAAATCACTGTAAATCAGAAATCAATTTATCTTAAATCCAAGAGAAATAGAGAAAAGAGGCAGGGGACTGAGATGGACTATCGGCAGTGGGCCAAGTGTGACGGGGCAGTTGTGCGTTCCGCCAGTGCAACTGAGATGGCAGTGGTGGCCGGTGATACTGGCCAACGGTCACTCTCACTTTCTATTTGTAGTAATTTCCATAATTGCTATTTATGGGTAATTCCTATTTCAAATTGGAGCCTGTAAATTTATAAATTGAGTCTCGAAATAGTCATTGTGATTGAAGCAAATAAGTGTTTGTTTGATGAAATAAAGTTTGATACTTTGAGTTGGTGAATTTTTGTCATTGCTAGGTTTCTTTCTTCTCTCTTGCCTATTCCTTCTTCTAAGTGAACTATCTCTTTACCCTAACAACAAGAGTTTATCTCTCTTCCTAACGTCTTGTTCACTCTTTGGTGGACAGTGAGCTATATTCTTGCTTCTGCATCCCTATTCTTCACCCTTAATCACCTATAACCCCTCTATCCACAGCCCACCACCAGATCTGGGATTTATTATTATTTTTGCTTTTTTCATAGTAAATAGAAAGAAAGATTTTATTAACTGAAAAAAAAGGAGAGTACAAAGGAGGGCTAAATGAGAAACCACTCAGAAAAAGACAAAAAAAATATAACAATAAATAAGACGTCAACTTTCACCCCAACTCCAAGTCTAAAACTGACAACTAGCAGATATCAGAACCAAAAGAATCTATAAAAATGTCAACAAATTCTGGATGAATCATAACCCAACATAAAACTCTTTTTTCCCAATGATTGAGGCATGACAATTGAATTGATCTTCAAAAATCCTCATTTCTTTCCTTTCGAAATATTGCAGAAGGTAAACAGCTCCAAGCTATCTTTGGAGACCAATGTGCAAATAGCTCTTTTGGAGACCTTGGATCCTTTTTTTTTTTGAGAAAAAGTAAGGTAATTGTATTAATGAGTATAACTGTAAAACATAACACCATTCAGTCCACAAAAACTCCATGTACAGCCAGAAACTATACAAAAAGCCAACAAAAACTGGTCTCTCCGGAATACATACAAGAGACCCCCAACTAAATCAAGTAAACAAAAAACCCAGATCAAAATACTGATGGTGTGGGATATGCTTAAAAGAGTCCTTGGCTGACAGCCAGGAATGTATGGTAGCCATTGCCCGAACCACCAACTCATCCAAGGAGCACCTTTGACCTTCAAAAATCCTACTATTTCTTTCTTTCCACAGGACCCAACACACTACATGAGGGATCATACACCACAGCACCTTACCCCTGCTGCTTAAGCCCGTCAACTTCCAAGAGAAAAGCAGGTCAGCTAAAGATTTGGGGCAGCACCACCTAACATTTAACAGAGAGCAGAAATGACTGAACAGCAGATGGGCAACCTCACTGAATAAATAAGTGATCCACAGATTCATCTTCTCCACTACACATCACACATCTTGTGGAGGGCAGCACCAGACCCCTCATGATTAGCTGCTCCTTGGAAAGACATTTACCATAAACTGCTGTCCAGACCAAGAAGGTGACTTCAGTAGGAATGTGAGGGAGCCAAATCTCTTTCCATGGAAAAGCCTGAGACGAACCAGCACTCAGTTTTAAATAAAAAGACTTCACTGAGAAAATCCCATCCCTAGTCCACTTCCAAATTCTGGAATCTTGCTGATTTGGATTCAGTTGATAGTCCTGAATTAATTGGAGCAACTCTAACAGATCAGAGACTTCCCAATCATTGAGATGCCTCCTGAACTTTGGACACCAGTATCCTGAATTTCCACGCCACTCAAACTGATCTGCCACCATCACATCCCTGTCTTCTGCTATAAGGAATAAAGAAGGGACAGTCTCCATTAGAGAAAAACCATTGCACCAAGTGTCTCGCCAGAAACTAGTCCTGTTGCCATCCCCTAATTTTAGCCTAATCCCTTGGACAAAAAGAGGATAAACCTTCTCAATTCCTTTCCAAACTGATACCACCTTGAACAGGGAGAAACAGCCCCAAATAATCATCACATAAGTGAAGAACATTTTCATCATCCTCCAGACAAAGTAACATCTTCCCACCATCTGATTTTTTTTTTTTTTTGAAACAGGTAAAGTATCAAATTGTATTAAAGTAAAGAGTAGCAGCACATGTACAATGAGAGCCTGTACAATGGGGATATACAGAGTGTCAACAAAAGAAAGGTCCAGCTTGAAAAAAAGAGTAAAGCTGGACACCCCTGAATGCCCTTTGTACACTAAAAGCCTATAACCTTGTTTTTTACTGAAATTACATCAGAAAAAGAGTTGTCAAAAATTCGACTATTCCTTTCCTTCGAGAGGGCCCATATGATAGTAGAAGGGAAAATCCTCCAAAGCAATTTACCCCTGTTGTTCAAACCCTTAAGAGATCATCATCCTTGCAGGAGCTGAAGGGCTGAATCAGGTAGGCAATAATGAACTCCAAAGCAGGAGAGAGTCAAATCCCACAGCTGGGAGGAGAATGCTATCTTCCCACCATCTGAATACCCCTGTTTTTGATGTGATTTTGGGTAAGAATGCTATGAGCCACCAACCAACCATGCAAAAGCCTCAATTGTCAGAGGAAGAGGATTGCTCCAAACACCTCTAATATCTTCCCTTTCAACCTGATTTCTTGCTAATGCTTTGTAGAATGGTCTTACAAAAAATACCCCTTTGCTACTCTCCTTCCACCACCTCACATCAGCCCTCTCAACATGAACTCCACCGTCTGCAATTTAGCTGGCAAGTTAGCACATTCCCCCACCTCCCAATCAAGAAGTAATCTTCTAACTTTGGACACCATACAACAGAACCCCTTTGCTACTCCCCTTTCATAACATTGTGAGATTGGATTGTTCTTTCTAGTTTCTACCTAATCTATACAATCTTGGACATAATTCATTTAGCTTTCCGATCCCAATCAATCATCTCCCCAAAACCTAATACTTGCTCCATTTCCAACATCTAGAAGATACATAACTTAAAAAGCTGAATGGAAGTTCATGATTCTCTTCCAAACACAAACTCCATATGATAATTTCACATCTTTTGTATCTTAGCCAAAATCCACCACTCCATACTTGCAAGTAGACCTGTTCATGGACCAGGCTTTCCCTCTATATTAATAGAACACGTTCAGGCCTGAGCCTAGCCTTCATAAAAAGCCCAAAGCCCGGCCTGGAAATTGAGCAAGATTTTTTTTTTTTATGAATAGCAAGATTTTTTTAACTCAACAACAAAAGAGATTTATTTATATTAAACAACAAACCCAAAATAAAAACTGAAAGATCCCACTGTGGCTTGTGAAAAGAGAAGAGGAACAGAGAAAAAATATTATAAATATTTTTTTATTATATAAAATATTATTGGCTCGAGTTTGGGCTCAGGCTGGGCTTGTTTAAGAAACCATGAACCTGACCCGAAAAAAAAAAGGTTGGGCCTAGTATTTTGGGCCCGAGACCAAGCCCAAGCCCCACAGGTCTAAAATCTTGTCCAAGCCCAACAAAGAATGAGCCAGACCAGGGTGGCCCGTCAGGATACCTGGCCCACCAACAGTCTACTTGCAAGCAATCACCTTTGTCCATAAAGAATCCCTCTAACTCCCAATCCTGCACAACCACTTTCTCTATAGTGTTTTGTTAAAAAGGCTCACCCTACTTATCCCCAAGCCCCCATCTTTCTTATCCCAATGCACTCACCCCCACTCCACCAAATGATACTTACTTCTTTCGCCCCTCACACTCCAATAGAAACTCTTTCTACAACTTTTCAGTTGAATCCGCAACCAGAGAAGGAACTTTGAGTAATGATAAGTAGTAAACTAGAAGATTACTGTCCAATGAGGGATACTTTCTCTTCCACCCTACCAATCTTTGTTAACCCTATTCAAAATTGGTTGCCAAATAAAAAGTGAACATTTTGCTCCAATTGGAAGCCCCAGATATGTAAATGGAAATTCCCCTATGAAGCACCCCAGTGCCCCTACACAATCTTCTAGCAATACTTGAGGAATATCACCAACACCAATCATGATGCTCTTATTCAAACTTATCTGCAAACTGCAAATGATAACTTATTAGGTCTTCCCTTCCCACCATATATCCTTCCATCATCCCAAACTTACCTCCTTGTTGATCATTTTCCTTAAAGCTTTCTCCAATCGCCACCATAAGAAAGAGTACTAGTGAAAGTGGATCTCCTTGCTGAGTTGCTGTAATTCCCTTGTCACTTGAAAGAATTTTGTTAATACACCAATAACCAGCACCAAAAATGAGGTTGTAGAAACACATGCAAACATCCAACTTCTCCATTTCTCCCCAAAACCCATCCTCTCCAGCACTTCTTCCAAAAAGCCCCACTCCATGTGATCATAAGCCTCCTCAATATCCAATTTACAAATTACACCTGCTGTGGTGTGGATTATATGGGAGGAAAGAAACCAAAGAATTTTCTTTGAAAAAAGCAAATCAAAGGAAGAAGTCATTGAAGCCATAAAAATCAGAGCTGCACATTGGGTGATGACCATGGAACTATTCAAGAACTTCTCCACAAATGACATTCTAAGGAACTGGACTGAAGTGGCACAAACAGATGTACCCAAAGAAATTGTGAGAGTGGAGTGGAAGCCACCTGCACTAAATAAACTAAAACTAAACTTTGGCAGCCCAGGAAGGGCAGGTATAGGGGGTGTTCTTAGAAATCATCAAGGAGAAGTTGTGGCACTTTTCTCAGGACCAATAGATCTTGGTGACTCAATTCAGGCAGAAACTCTTGCTCTCTTACAAGGCTTAAAGCTGGCTGAGCAGATTGGAGCAACAGATTTAGAAATTGAAGGAGAATCACTACTGGTCATTTCTTGGGCAAAACAAGCCACTTCAGCACCTTGGAAGCTCAAATTTATCTATAGGAAAATTGACATCCTTGCACGGAGGTTCAACTCTCAGTTTGGTTGGGTAAAAAGGACTGCAAATGGTTTGGCGGATACCCTAGCAAAACAGGGAGCAAATAGACCTACTTTGTTCTGGGCATAGCTGTAACTGTTTGTATTTGTTTTTAGCTTGGGTCAATGCAGTGCTGAAACCTAACTCTTGTAATTCAATATTATCTCTGATTTTAATAAAAGTATTATTTGCTTATCAAAAAAAAATACCACTTGCTCTCCCACTTCTAATTCTTGCATCCATACATTTACTCACTATTAACACCCATCTAATATTTGTCTCCCTTTCCACAAAAGCCATTTGAGTAGGACCAAAGATCTCATGCAAGACAAATTTCAGCATTCTTGACAACACCTTTGCAAGGATTTAATAAGGGATAGTGATTAAACTTATTGGTCTAAAATCCCTTATTCTAGCAGCTCTCTCCATCTTAGGTATAAGAGATATAAAAGTAGCATTTGCACTCTTCTCTATTATAGTTTCCTTCCAAAACTCCTTGAAATTTTCCATCAAATCTTTCTTCACAATATTCCAACATGATTTGAAGAAAGTTATGTTGAAACCATCCAGACCTGGAGCTTTATCCCCTTTCAGGACATTAGCTGCTCTCCACAGTTCCTCCTCTTCAAACTCCCTTTCCAACCAATCTTTCATAAAATCCCCAATTTCCATCCAACTCTCCTAGGAAATATTATATGTTTTGAAATGACTGAATTAACTTAACATAAAATTCCCTTTTCATGTCTGCAATCTCCTTCTGGTCATCCACCACTGTATCTTACTCTTCAAGCTGGAATATGAAATTTCTTCTCCTTCTTCCTCTTACCATTGCCTAAATGAAAGTGATATTGTTATCCTCTTCAAGCTGGAATATGAAATTTCTTCCCATTCTTCCTCTTACCATTGCCTAAATGAAAGTGATATTTTTACCCCCTTCCTTCAACCATAGTGCTCCTGATTTTTGTCTCCACCATCACCTCTTCAAGGAACACCACCTTTTTCAGTCCTGCCTTGATGCCTTCCCTTTCAGACCTCTCTTCATTTGATAATGCATCCACATCCTCCAACCTGTCCATCCTTTCCATCTTCTCAAGAAGATCCCTTTTCTGGCTTCCACGTTTCCAAACATCACTTTATTCCAAACTTTTTAGATCTTCCTTTAATAAGTGTAATTTTCTTAGGACAATAAAGCCTACCCTTCCTTGAACTTGATAATTATTCCTCCACAAACTAAAGGAATCGAAGATGCCCAAACAACATCCATTACCATATAAAACAGATACTTGCCTTGGGTTTAACTCAGATCATAAAAGTTGAATCCAAATACCATATATTATATATATGGTTAATACTTACTTGCATACATGCATAGCACATGCTCTTACACTAGTAATTTCAAATATAAAAGGTCTAAGCCCTCCAATTTCACATAATTCCTTAACAGCAATGGTTTATGATCTGAGATTGTGGATATAATTCCCCCCACTCACCATTGAACAAGAACCTGTCCAACCTTCTAAGGATAGGAGGATCTTGACAATTTGACCATGTGAACTTTGATCCTACCACCCTTGCCTCCATCAATTTATTTATTATAATAAAATCTCCAAAACTTCTCATTGACTACCTGGCATATTCGAAGTTGTTTAGACTTCTAGTTGGTTATGCAGCATTGCAGCAACAGTTGGAGTTGGACTGTGTGTGAAACATACCTGACCGAACAGCTCTCCCTCTTCTATTCAGTTCTGCCATGAAAATAAAACCCTAAAAACACAACACTCTTCTTCTAATAAAAAGAGTGATAATGTGTGATAGGTTCTATTGTAATAACAAAAACTAACCAATAACTATTTGCAGAAAAAGAAAAGTAAAAAACAATATAAAAATATTAAAGGATCAATGTATTAAGGGATATATATCATGTATTAATGTGTTTTGCATCTAGTCTAGGCGTGCGCCTTGGAGTTAAGTGCCCGCCTAGTCGCCTAGGCGTGCGCCTAACTGACTGGGCATGCGCCTTATAAAAACTTTGCATGGCAAATCAAAGGGTAGGGCCTAAGAGCATCATATATATAATAAAGGCCCTTTTGGTTGAATCTTGTATCCACAATTGAGACAGCAAGAGTTGTTGGAAATTCTTTGTACTGATGCTTGCAATATCAACAATATCCATGATTACAAAAGCAGAAAGAAAAAGAAAATGACAGGAAAGGATGCAGTAAGGATTACAGAAATTGAAGAATGGTGTACAATGTTCAAACCTTTTCATGGTGTTTCTTTGAGTGTTCAGCACCAGAATCATGTTGTCCATTTTTGTCTTTCTTCTTCTCCTTATCTTTTTCTTTACTTTTGTCCCTGTGATGGTGTTTGTGCTTCTTACGTTCCTTGTCTTTATCCTTATTCTTGTCCTTGTGCTTTTTATGCTTTTTTTCCTCGTCTTTGGACACACTTCTTGATTTTCCTGCAATGGTAGGAATCCCCTTTTCTGCCTGTTGAATACCAATGAGACAAACAGATCAAAATATCTGATTATACATACAAAACCATCAACATATTGGAAACAAGATGTCGAGCCATTTCAAATCCTGTAACATCTAGGGATCACACACTCCCAAAGTGAACCTGCATTCTACCTAAGATGTACATCCAACTACACCATATCCAAGGTACATCAAAAGATAGCAGATTTCCACAGGATAATTCTTACAGAAGGAAGATCAATTGGAGCTGTTTCTCTCAGCAGGAATGCTTCTCTGAGAGTATCCAAGTCAAAAGGCTGAATGTGTGCATTTGTATTTCTAGCATATAAAGTGTTCTGGAAGAGCTGATCCAATTCCATCCCTTCTCCTTTTCTAATTTCTGTGTCTCCAACCACATTGTGAAGATAACATGTATCTGAGATTGACAAAGGAAGTGATCTCTTGCAGAAAAACTCATGATGTGCCCACAATTTGTAGTGATTTATAAGATCTGCTGCACCAGTAAGTTCCTTACGCCCTAAATATTCACACAAAAAAGCCTCAGTTAAACTATAAAATCCAAAGCTAAAGGCAACAGGGATACTGAATGAAGAATTTCCTATTTATATTCTAAAATTACCTCTTCCAAACCTCTTGACTTCAGGATCCATCAAAGACATAGAAAGGACACTACCATTCCTTATCTGAGAAGAAAAAAAATAAAAAGAAAATAATGATAATAATACCTATATCAAAGTCTAAATCTGCAACTCCAAAATCTTAACCGGAATCATACACTAATGGATCATCTACCAAGGTTAAATTGGAATTATCTAAAAAAACAAGTACAAGATACAAAAGGCTACAAAACCAGCTACCAAGGAATTTATGTATAAAAATTCCACCTCATTTCTGAAATTTAGAAACAAACTTCCTTCTATCTTTGTTCCCTCTGATAAAGCAAAAAACAGGGGTCATTGCTTCGTGTAATTGCCTTGCTCCAAGTCTGAAAGCTAGCCCACCCTTTGAATTAGAATGGCTTAATTGTGGAGGGTGACTGTCAAGTAGTAATATGCTGGATCATAGATAAAATGCCATTTCTCAATATCCTGCATTTTGCTGTGAGAGGGTGAGGAACTAAGATGGGAGGGAAAATGGAGGGGATGGAGTTCGTGCAGGCAGGTCAGTGGAGGAGATCCTTGAAGATAGAAGCAAAAAATCTCCTGTTCGAAGAGATGAGAATCAAGGGGAAGGTAAGCCTGAAGGTAAGGGAAGCGAAAAAGGGTACAATATTGCTGGAAGGATTAGAAGTGATCGAGTGGCTAAGAAAGTTCATAGCTGGAGCCTGTTCAAAAGGTAAGCAGATAAACTGGCAGGATTTTAGTACACTAGAAGGGAGAAGATATGTTGTTGAATGTAAGAGGAATAGAAATTGGTTCTTCATAGCTTTGACTGAATTTTTTGGGAAGGGACAGAGGCAACTGGTGTGTCTACCAGCAGGAAAACAGAACCAAGGCTGGGGGGAAGTAGACTGGTTGCTCAAAGAGTTCTTAGTTCAAAGAGTAGCAAATGAGAAAAAAGCCTCCATAAGGGAGGAGAAGGCTTATTTCAGTAACAGCAGGGTACAACAAGGGCCAGTGGTCATGGCAAAAACAAAAGGCCATTGCAGAATGGTGGGAGGTCTAGAGAGAGAGGAGTGGGATAGTAAGTTTGTGATACAAGCCAAGGAAAAGGTTAATGATTGGAGGAGGGTAGCTGACTTACTGGCAACCAGGTTAAAGTTGAAGAGTGTCTTCATAGTAACCCCCTTCGATAACTGTAAAGCCATCCTAGATCCATTAGAGAATGATTTGGAAATATTAGCTATCAATGTTCAGGCTGAGTTCGGATCATTCACAGTCTTCAAATGGAATCCAACATCCAACTCCAAGGATTTTTTTGTTGAAGATGGTGTGGTGGTGCGTGTAATAGGCTTGCCATTCCATCTATGGAAACAATAAATAGTAGAGTCTATAGCTGTGTTGTGTGGAGGAATCTTGAAAGGTGCTTTCTGGGGCAATCTCTATTCAGTAGCAATCCTGCTAAGGGTGTGAAGCCAGAAGAAATTCCACGAAAGGTAGAGGTACGAACAGAGGGGAGCTTTGTCTCTGTGTGGTTAGCTTCCTCCATTGAAGCAGGGCTGTGGAAGGAGGCTCGGTTGGTAGGAGGGGAGAAGGAGGAAGAAGAAGCACTACGTGGACTAGTGAGATTGGGTAATTCAAATGGGAAGGGATGTTTCACTAAAAAGGGCCAACATATTCTGGGAAGCCAAAAAGCTTTGGGGCAGTTGGAAGGTCGAACCTGGAGAAAGCAAGAAGAGGGTATGACAAATGGCAAATCCTTTGCACAGGTGGTGTTAGGGGAAAAAGACAAAAAGCTTCTACTGTCGAAAGGGAGAAGGCTGAACCAGCAATCTCAGACAAGGAAGGTTGCTGGTTCGACCATTAAAACAGGGGGGCGTGACTCTTTAAGTGGTCACGTGGGACGAAAAGAAGGGCCCAATCGAGTGGATCCCTATTATGGTGGGCCGGAGAAGGCTTTTCAAATAAAGGACTTAAAGTTGGGCTCCTATAGTCTTGAGCCCAAGGCCCATTATAAGACAGATGGGCCGAGGGACTTGTTAAGTAAGCACGTGACTGGGAGGAGGGATGAGCTGATAGACGAGATAAAGCGTCTATCTTCTTCAACCCCGAACCCTTCCTCTCGACCGAACAGTTCAGGCGCAAAAAAGTCTCAAGACTCGTAGTCTCGAGGCTCTCTACAGTGGGTCCCATCCAACCTGGCGAACCATCTCTCACCAGATAGGCGCAACCCGAGATACATGAAGCCTAGTGATGAGAACAGAACAGGGTTTGAAGATTGGTTGAGTGAACAAAACAGTAACGACGATTCTGATAGAGACGAAACGCCAAGTCTGGGAAGTTTGTCTCCGAAAAGCAACAATGATCTTCTTGAAACAGAAAGTTTGCATACAGAGTTGTTCTTAGAGGAAGAGACTGAAGAGGCAGGTGGTGGGAAAACTAGGAATGGTGAAGAAATTGGTTCTAAAGCTGTGAAAACTCCTCCTCCCTTCGTCGAGGGAGCTGACCCTGAGTCTAATGAATTACAGGATGTTGGTGGAGAGGGACAAGAACCGGCCGTGAGGATGGATGCGGGTATTCCAGTGTCGGAAACACAGAGAAAGGTTTTCCAAGTGGGTAGGTCATCAGGAAGTGATTCTTTCACCATGTCTACTTCCCAACCTTGTCCAAAAAGGGGAAAGGCCTTAAAACCATGTGCCGCCTGTCAGCAAATCATTTTTAGTGATTCTAGTCCTACCCCCGTTCTATCAGGTATGGGTGTCAATTCTGTTTTAGGTACTGACTTGTTTGCTATGTCTGTAACAGATATCCCAGCTTCCCATCCAGGAGTTTTTGATGCAAGAGAGAGGGTGATAGTGGAAGGAGGAGAGAGGGTGTTGGAAGGAAGTAGTAAGGGGGAGGCGGATAGAATTTGGGAGTTGATCTGTACAATGATGGAGGAACAAAATAAAAACGAAGGATTCGTAGAAAGATGTTGTAGCAAAAATAAGTGTGAGAAGGGTAAAATTCTTTCTCAAACATTGGCTGGAAAGGATGGAGAAATTGGGAAGGGGGGGAAGGGCCTAAAATGAGGAGAATATGGCCTCTTATTGGGTCCTTTGCTATTTTGTATCGACGAAAATTATTAGCTGGAATGTAAGAGGGTTAGGGAGTGCAAGGAAGAGAAGGGCGATCAAAGACCTACTCCGAAGGGAAAAACCTGATATTGTGTTGTTACAAGAATCCAAACTGATGGAATTAGATGGGAGATGGGTGAGAAGTTTTTGGAGGTCTAGAAGTTTAGGTTGGAGCTCGTCTCCTTCTTGGGGAGCCTCGGGGGGGATTGTAACACTATGGAGGGAGGATGTGGTGGAAGTAGTGGAAGAATTGATAGGCAGATTCTCAGTTTCCATTAAGTGCAAGAATGTAGAAAATGGGTGTGTATGGGTCTTAGCCAATGTTTATTGCCCTAATTCCTATAGAAAGAGGAATGAGATGTGGGAGGAACTATATGCAATTAAGGGGCTATGGGATGGTCCTTGGTGCCTGGGCGGGGATTTTAACGTCATTAGATTCTCTGATGAAACCAATAATCCCCAACAGGTAATCTCAACAAGCATGAGGAAATTTAATGGTTTTATTGAAGATTGTGAACTGAAGGAAATACCTCTACTGCAAGCAAGTTACACTTGGTCCAACCTTCAGGAAACCCCTTTGTGCTCGAAGTTGGATAGATTCCTTTTTAACCTTGCCTAGGAGAATAGTTTGGAAAACTTGGTTGCTAGGGCATTACCCAGGGTCACCTCCGATCACTGTCCTATCCAAATAGGAACCGAGTCTTTTCCTATAGGACCCAAACCTTTTAGATTCGAAAATATGTGGCTTACCCATCCAGATTTTGTGAAAAAAGTGAAGGAGTGGTGGGGTGAGGAGGAGAGGGGGGTAAGATGGAAGGGGATCAAGTTCCACAAGAAATTAAAAAGGTTGAGAGCCAAAATAAAAGAGTGGAATAGAGATCAGTTTGGTAGAATTGAGGAGCAAAAATTGGGCCTAATCTCTCAAATAGAAAATTTGGATGTAAAGGAATCTCACAATGGGCTGACCGAGGAGGACAGAGTGTTAAGGAGCCAATTAAAAAAGGAGTTGGAAGAAGTGTTATTGAGGGAAGAAATCAGTTGGAGACAAAAATCTAGACACAAGTGGATTAAGGAAGGCGATGGGAACACTAGATTCTTCCATGATTTGGCCAATGGGAGACGAAGAAAGAATTTTGTGACCAAGCTAGAGGTAGGAGAGGAGGTGATTACCGACCAGGATGACATAGCCAGAAAATTTGTGGACCACTTCAAATCAATTTATAGAAGGCCTTTGAGTGAGAGAACAGTCATGGAAAGGGTGGATTGGCCAAGGATTGATGAAGGAGTGGCAAGGTGGCTGGAAAGGGATTTCGAGGAAGAAGAGATTAAGAAAGTTGTCTTTCTAATGGATAGATCCAAGGCTCCGGGTCCAGATGGCTTTACAATGGGTTTTTATCAAGACTGTTGGGAGGTGTTGAAAGAGGATCTAGCTGAAGTCTTTAAGGAATTTGCAGACGATCACACTATAAGCCCTGGAATTAATGCCACCTGTTTTGCCTTTATACCTAAGAAGAATGATGCCAACCACCCAAAAGATTATAGGCCTATTAGTCTGGTGACAAGCATCTATAAAATTCTGGCTAAAGTGCTCTCATTGAGAATCAAAACAGTCCCCCCTACCATCATTAGTGAAACTCAGGGGGCTTTCAAGGACGACAAATAACAGATCAGATCTTAATTGCGAATGAGTGTGTGGAGGAAATGAAAAGGTCTAGTAAGAAATGATTCATTTGTAAATTGGATCTTGAAAAGGCCTATGATTTGGTGGACTGGGAGTTTCTATTAGAGGTTATGCGGAATGGTGGTTTTGGGGACAAGTGGTGTAGTTGGATCTTTGGGTGTATCAGTACTTGTCACTACTCTATTCTGGTAAATGGTACGGTGAGGGATTTTTTTCCAGCTTGCAGGGGTGTCAGGCAAGGGGATCCACTTTCACCATTCCTTTTTACCTTAGTAGCTGATGTGATTAGTAGGATCATTACTAAGGCTGACAACGAAGATGCCATCAGGGGTTGGAGAATAGGGAGACACCAAGTCCCCGTCACCCACCTTCAGTTTGCAGACGACCTAATGATTTTTTGTGAAGGAGGTCTTAGTGAAAAGGTAGCAAACCTAAAAGAGCTAATAAAAGGATTTGAAAGTGTCTCTAATTTGAGAATAAATCTGGAAAAGAGTTGCGTAGCAGGTATAAATTTGGAGGTAGGGGAGGTCGAGGCTATTGCGGAGTGTCTTGAGTGTTCCACCTCTGCTTGGCCTATGTCATATTTAGGGCTTCCTTTAGGGGAAATCCTAGGGAGAGTAGATTTTGGACCCCAGTATTAGAAAAATTTGAGAAGAGATTAGTCTCTTGGAAGAGGAACTATATTTCTTTAGGAGGAAGAATTACCCTAATAAGAGCTACCTTGGCTAACTTACCTACCTATTATTTGTTTGTCTTTAGGATACCAGTTAGGGAAGCTAGGAAGCTGGAAAAGTTGATGAGAGACTTCTTATGGGAGCCGGGACAAGAGAAAAAGGATCACTTGGTTAATTGGGAAATTGTGTGCAGAAGTAAAGAAGAGGGGGGTTTGGGAATTGGGAGGGTAATTAGAAAGAATCAAGCTCTGTTAGGGAAATGATTGTGGAGATGGCCTTTGGAAAGAGAGAGATTATAGCATGAGGTGGTGGGAAGCATTCATGGGAGGTCAGAGAATGGATGGGATGCTAGTGTATCGAGGCAAGCTAACCTAGCAGCACCTTGGAAGGCTATTCACAACACCCTTCCTCAATTCCTCAATTTTATCAGGTATTAAGTTTGTTCTGGCAACTCTATCCTTTTTTGGGAGGATATTTGGGTAGGAGACTCACCGTTAAAGGATTTGTTCCCCTCGCTTTTTTCTATTTCTTTGTACAAAAAAGAGGTGGTCTCAAAATTTGTCTCACCCTTGGGAACATCCTTAGATCCTACTTGGGATTTTGGCTTTCGCAGAGGACTTAGGGACGCTGAAATTGAGTCTCTTTCTTTTTTGCTTGGGTGTCTTAATCAGGTTTGTTTGGATCCCTCCAAGCCAGATAAGAGGGTTTGGACTCCTAGACCCAATGGAACCTTCACTTGTGCTTCTTTTTTCAAGTCCATCTCTCAACTTTCTACTCACCAACCCTTTCCGTCAAAAGAAATTTGGTGTAGGCCAGTCCCCCCAAAAATTATGGCTTTTTGTTGGGAAGTTTTCCATGGGAAAGTAAACACTTTAGACAACCTACAAAAGAGAAGACCTTTTCTCTGTATTTCTCCTAATCGGTGTATCCTCTGTAGAGCTCACGGTGAGGATTGTTACCATCTATTAGTATCTTGTCCCTTTTCTGCAGACCTTTGGGCTTGGCTACTTTCGTTGTTTGGGGGTAGTTGGAGTCTACCAACAGAGGTTCACATGCTCTTCAACCATTCTACCTTTTATTGGCCTACAAAAATAGGGAGAATTATGTGGAGATGTGCTCGTGCTGCCTTGACTTGGACTCTTTGGGAAGAAAGGAATCTCAAAATTTTTCAAGATAAGGAAAGGAACAGCCAAGATTTGAAAGACTGTGTGTTAAACAGGGCAATACATTGGCTGAAGACCTTGGAAATCTTTCGTCAATTCTCCTTTAATGACATTTGGAGAAATTGGTTAGCAGTAGCAAGGTGCTCATCTTTAAAGGCCAAATCAATTACAAGCTGGTCTCCTCCACCCGAAGGCTCAATTAAGTTGAACTTTGATGGAAGCAGCATGGGTAATCCAGGATTATCCGGAATGGGGAGTGCTTTGAGAAATGAGAAGGGAGAGATTTTGTTGCTCTACTCAGGTCCTTTGGGAATTGGGAATTCTATCAGGGCAGAACTTTTAGCTGCTGTACAAGGGGTCCAATTTGCAAACCAGCTGGGGGTACAACAACTAATAATCGAGGGGGATTCCAAAGTGGTGGTGGGTTGGTTGAAAAATTCTGAAGTGGCTATGTGGCAATACAAGAATGAAATGAAGAAATTCAGTTGGTTGACAAGGAATATGTTGGTCACTGTACAGTGGGTGGGGAGATCAGCAAATACCTTGTCAGATGTGTTAGCTAAGCAAGGGGTAAATAAGGAAGAATTATTTTGGGCTCAGTTGTGATTCTTGTTTTTCTCTCCTAGTTTACTTGTAAGTTTCAAGGAGGGGCTGCAGCTCGTGCCTCTCACTGGGATGATGTATGAACTCACTCTAATTTGCTTTTGAATCAATAAACTTACTATTATTCATCAAAAAAAATGGTAAAATGATAAGCTGATAAGTGTCAGCATCCGATTTTTGCTCGAATACCCACAATCTTATCCCAAAGACTCAAACCTGATCCCCCTTGAAAGCCCCCCTAAAAGCTCACTTAAACTCTCTGTAACCCCTCTCCTCAGAAACTAAACCTCTAAACATTGCCCAAATATCTTCCAAACTTTAACCTTGGACCCAGACTCGTAAAGTCTACGGCAGGATCACTCCAAACTCAAACTGTGGACCCACACCTGCGAGGTCAACCAGGAGCTTAGTCCAGACTCTGTGCAGAATCCACATGCACAAAGGCTTGGATAGAAAGAGAGAAAAAATAATGGGTGGGAGGAGGGGTACCCTGTTTTTTCATCCCCCTTTTTTCTGTAATCAGATGGTTGCTACTGTTTCTTTTCTTCCTATTCTTTAAGTTCTAAGCCTCAAACTATAAGTAAAAATTTTAAAAATGAACACACTCTATTCCATTATTAGTATATCTGATAATATGATATAGTATACTACATATACACTTCATATTATATATGCCTACTTCGAGTTCGCAATCTAGGGCAAGGCTGGGCATAGCACAACTTGGCATATATAAAGCACCTTTTCACTGAGGCAACTGGTTGATGAATATGATATTTAGGTTTCTTTGTTTTCTGAATTTTTAGGGGCCATTTCTTGGTGCAATTGTAAAACCTTCAGCTGACAGGTGTGATAATGCAGCTTCAAGTCTGAGAGTAACCACTTTGTTCAAAAAATGCCCAAGGTTAGGTCCATATCCAATCCATCCCTCCCAAGACCCCAGATAACCACAACCAACATAGGGTAATGGCCATATATATTTTTCAAATTTTTACATCTTCGGAAACTTTTAAACCAATAGAGCAGCCTTTAATTATCTGATTGGGTTTTCATTTTCTTAATATTTTATTTTATTTTCTATAAATTGATGTGAGTTATTGGCTAACTACTAGCAGGCAATAACTGATGCTTGAACTGGATCTATGCTACAAAGGCTATGTTTGGTTTGAAGGAAAAAGTAGGGAAAGGAAAGGAAAGGAAGGGAGACCTTTACAAATCTTGTATAGGTTTCCCTGCATTTCCCTTCCTTTCCCTACTCTTTCCTTCAAACCAAACATAGCATAAAGGAAAAGGCTGGCAAGGAGAAAAGTCGGCTCTTTCTCTCTCTATAGACCATATCCTGTAAATGAGAAAACAATTTTTCAATCAACAAAGAACATAGGTGTAGACTGGATATCCTCCCAATACTTCCACCAAGAAGATAAAGGGAGCACTGGAGGCGATTTTGCAACCATGATGACTCTAGCTCTACGTTAACTTAAGCCCCGTGTTGCGGGAGCCATTGCTTTCCCGTTTTTTTGTTCTTTGATAAGTACTATTGCTTTCCCTTTTCTCCATTTCTTATTAACTTCTGTCATTATTCATATGCTAGTCTTCTTTTTAAAATCCAAAAACAAAAAGAAAGAAATGTAACAAAAGACGAGATAAAAATAACAAAAGGATCTCCCATGGTTTCAGTTCTCATCCAACACACAGAAACCGGTGCATGCAAATCCACTGAGAAGTTAAAACCCACTGAGTTTCTCAAAGCAGATAATGGACGCAAATTCTATATAACCACCAACCAAATCAAGCAACGAAATTCCAAAACAAAACAAACTAGCTTGAAATCATTGGGCCGTAATCAAAGAGGAAAAAGAAGAATTCGGAACCCACATAAAGAAAGAATATTTGACGATACAGACTTCAACTATCGGCAGAAACAAAATTCCAATCGGATACACTTATGCGTAAACAATCTTGCAACCGAGGGTTCCAATCAGCGTACATCATCCAATACTCGATCATATCAAATAACGAAATTGAGGAAGAAAACTAAAATTTCAGAGAAACTAAACATTCAAATCCATTACTTTCAACAGTTGAAGGTGCGGAAAACAAAAGCTTGAACTTTGATAAGAAGGGAGAATTCAGGGAGAGAGGTAGAGAAAGATGAGCTGACCTTGAGATTAAAGAGGAGAGACCGAGACAGAGCACATTTGACGGCGCAAGATAGCAGGATCTGAAAGCGGACGCAGAAGGTGGGAAAGAATCCTAAATGGCTGGAAGGCAGGAAGAGGGTGAAAAGCAACAAAGTGGAAAGGGAATGGAAAAATAACAATACGCAGACAACGCGCAGGCATCTAGGACTGGAAAATTTTAAATACAAACATAGAGGAGGGTTATTCTTGGTACTAAAATAAGGAGAAGTAGTAGCAAGCGATTTTTATTTAACGATGAGTGGTAAAAAGGCGGGGGGGTATAGAACGACCCCAAGCGTCATAAAAACAAATAAATTAGACATCAAGGAATTGAAAAAAGAGTAAATTTTTTTTAACTAATTGATTATTATATCTCTACTATTTGATTATTATCTAATGCTACCCTTATTTTCGATAATTGACTAGCTTTATTTTTATAGTTTTCCTCAAAATCCATACATACTTGATACCACGTAACCTATAATTTTTTAAAATTCAATTTTATCATTCATCTCTCTCTTTCTCCCTTTTAGCCACGGCAAATTGAGTTGGCTCGGCCCTTAACCCCCTCCACCTCCGGCCTCTCTTTCTCTCTATTTAATGTATTTCCATTTGAAGTAGTTGATGGAGAAGTCAAAGGCCTACCTTTTCTATTTTATTCTTTGGATAAGCAGCAAAGTGAAACCCATATCTTCAACAAATTCAATTTCCAAGATTCTTTCTTTTACGGGAGCAAGGTAAACAAACAAAGGGGGTCAAAATTGAATAGTCGATAATCTTTGTCGTTTCAATTGTTGGTGACTATCAATGACTATACATTAGACTTTTCTATAGTCAGTGACTATCAATGACGTTTACGGGAGCAAGGTAAACAAACATCAGATTATGATGTTTCAATAGTCAGTGACTATCAATGATGGTTGCCTGCTATTTTGCCTCTGTTTTCGACTTCTACGATTCCGGTGGCTCCCCTATGGCACCAGCCAGGGAAGAGAACCAGAGGGAGAGGAAAGATGGCAGTTCCCCTATGTCACATGTAGGAAACTGGGGTCACTGTAGTTTTGGAGGAGAAGTTTTGAGGTGCATCTGAAGATACTATCTTAAAATATTATTTGCCCCCACTTAGTTTCATTGAGTTTGTTGTTGGGTTATAGGCAAATCCGTTCCCAGGATAGAATAGAGCTTTGGGTGAGAATTTGCAACCAGTAAAGTTGAAGAATCTCCGAACAAACCTTCTGTGAGACTGTAGCAGACCGGACTGAGAGAGAAAGAGAGAAAAAAAGAGAAAGTGGATTTCGAAAATGTGTGTTTTTGAAGTCTCATTCATGCTCCTTAAATAGTTTATGAAGATGTATGAAAAAAATGTAGGTGCTGGTTCAGAGAAGGCACCTTGAACAGTCACAATTTTAATTTCAAACATTGTGACTGTTTAAAAAGTAATTAACAGTTAATGACTGTTAACTTTGAATTGTGCCTCTTGATCACACCCGATTGAATCGTGAGATCAACGGTTAGCGTCGCACCAAAACCAAAGCCACCCTTCGCGAGCTATGCAGGTGCGAGCAAAGTGCGCCACACACATGCGCGCGCGATATCAAACCTCCATACTCTCCTCTACTATTTCTAAGGAGTGTAAATCAGCTCTTATTAAAATACTGAAAACAAAGCTTATAATTTTCCAATGTGGGACAAGTTCAAAACTGAGTTTTGTAAGAGAAAAGTTAATTTTTCAATCAAGTGTGCAGGTGCAATTTCTCATGTAATTGCCCAATCAAACCCATTGGATTTAATCTCTTATGAGATTAAAATCCAACATCACCAAGGAAGAGAACAAGAGGGAGAGGGAATAACCTGCTTTCCTAAGCAACTCAGAGAACCAGCAATTGAAACCCAGTGTGTCTGTTATCTCCTCCGAACTCCAATCTACTTTTCTAAGCAACTTATAGAACCGGTTTGCCTTCAAGAATAGAACATCTGGAACTACTTGGCCTGTCCTCAAGAATATAGCATTTATAACTGCTTGGCCATCTAGCAGCACATCTCCTTTGAAAAACCAAAGTCAAGCAAGGTTGGCCATTAAGTCAAACCCAGACCTTGTTATGCCTAAGAAGAAGACAGTGAAGCGGGGGTTATTGTTGCCGCTGATTAAGAAAGAAGACGATGAAGGAGGAGAAGAAAAAGAAGAAGGGAGAGGGAGGGTGGCAATGGTAAAATTTGATTTTAAAACAAAAAGTTTTCACATGTATATAGGTTTTGACAGAATATTAACGGATGCCAAAGGTAATGATAGAATTAGTCAATTGTTAAAAACAATAAGGATAGCGTTAGACAATAGTCAAACAGTAGGAGCATACTTGGTCAATTAGAACCATAAGGGTAGTTTAAGAAACTTACCCTACAAAGAATCATGTATAAATATACTACGGAAAGTTACATGAGTCAACCAATTAGACGCCTTATTTACTTTAAGATAGACATGCTTGTAAATGATACATGACCAAGGTGTTGTTTCGGTTAAAGACATTTATTGATGGCCATCTTGAGATTTGATTTGAGGGAGTAATTACTCTCTTGATAAGGCAATCAATATTAGCTTGGAGTTTCCTTGAATAACAACCACAAAATCCTTGAAGTTAAGAGCTACATAATCCGCTTCTCATGTCGCCCAGGCTTCTGCAAGGCTGATAGAAGAGCTGCCAATAAAGTAATTATTGAGCTCCAACACCCTCCCAAAATGATCTCTAGCAATACAAGCAGTAGAGCAAATGCCTTCCATGTTGCAAGAAGCATTGAAATTGATTTTAATAACTCCCTCATGAGTCATGAGGACCTATCCAGCAAATGGGCTTCCAAGAGTCATTAAAAGATAATCGACATCCCTAATAAGATTTGACTTAATACCCATGAAAAAGTTTGTGGGTCTATGGATGAGAATGGGGGAAGGGTTAACTTATTGTTGAAAAAATTTTCATTTCTGTTTTTCCATATTAACCATAAGATGATAGGGCTTCTTCTTTCTTTAATCCATTCATCCACCACCAGCATAATATTAGGTTAGTTCAAGTTAGACACTCTAACCCACCAAGCACGAATCGAATCATCATCATCCCTTGGGCTTACCAAATTTGAGCCAATATTCATCCATATTTTCTTGGCTCAAGAGCATTTCATAAAAATATGGTAAAGATCCTCATCTTCGTTACAAATGGCACATTCACCATCAATGCTATAAGAAATATTCTTGAAGGTAATTTGTTAATCAGCACCAATTTATCCATCATTAGGACTGGCTAAAGGGATAAGAATAGGTTGGATTTCTTACCAATAAGAGTGAATAACAAGAGACCTAATTAAGCCTTCATTTCAAGTTCTCCTCTCCTCCCGTCATCCATAACTACATTAACTTTTAGCGACCTATTAACGAGGAGATTAGGAGTAACATCTTCATAGAGAGGGGAATTGTCATCCCAAATATTTGACCAAAACCTCACATTTTTGCCATCCCCGATTCTCTAACCAATTCCCCTCTTAACCAAACATCTAGCTCAAATAATACCCATCCATCCCAAGATATCCCTTTCCTTACTTTATAGTCTCAGGAACTTGAATCATTATAATTTAAATGTTTTCCTCATAACTTTTAACTCATAGGTTATCATGCTTCATTAAATATATGTCATCCGAGCTTAGCCATACAACCACTATTAACCCATATGGGATTTTTTAACTCTAAGCCCCCCAAGTTCTAGGAGTGACACCCTTTTCCAATTTAAAAGGTGAATAAGTTTCCAATCATTTAACTTGGAACAAAGGAACCTCTCTGCATCTTATCTAAATCATCAATAACATTATTTGGGATTTTGAAGGATTTCATGATGAATTGCATGACCATACTAGTAGAGGAATTAATAAAAGTCAATTTACTTACAAGAGAAAGGGAATTATTCATCCATTCTTCAAGTTTATTAACCATTTTATTCTTAAGCTTCTTAAAACCCTCCTTAGTAACCCTACCCTCCAAAACAGGAGCTCCAAAATACTTGGACTTTTTTGTTTCCAACGGAACTTTAAGTATTTTAGCCAGAGGCTAAGGTGAAATTCTCTAATTTTTTTTTTTAATTTTGAGGCAAGCATTTGTAGAAATCGGCAAATATCAAACAATTGTCTGCAAATTGCAAGATAGGGATAATGGGGCTGCCATCGAAATTTTACACCCAATTAGTTTATCTCTAAAAACAAACTCTCTTTCTGGTCTTGATGGCAAAGCTTCAACACATAAAACAAAGACATATGGGGATAAGGGGTCTCCTTGTCTAATCCAAACAAGAGGAAAGAATTTCTCTAGTAGGGGTTTCATTAATAAAGATATGGACTGAAGTATAATGAGTACTTTCCATAACCCACGAAATCTACTTTTGATGGAACCTGAGTTTGGTAATAACTTTTTCAATAAACTCCCACTCAAGTCTATCGTAAGCCTTTTTTATGTCAATTTTATAGGCCACAATTCCTTATTTACCTTTCTTTTTTTCCACATGGAATGGATAAACTCACGGGTAATAAGAATATTATTTGTGATCTATCTATTCAACACAAAAGCATTATAGAATGGAGAAATGAGTCTGTCCAAACAAGGTTGAATCTAGTTTTCCAAAACCTTGGATATAATTTTATAGACAACACTGCATAACATAATGGGCTTGTAATCAATAATAGATTTAATTTTTTTTTTGAATGAGGGTAATAAATGTTTTGTCAAGAGCCTTATTCATTTTCCTATAGTGGAAAAAGGCCTTGACAACTTTATAAACAGAATTACCAAGGCACCATGCGGCCTTGGTATTATTAGCAATTTCCTCAATCCAATTGGATATAATCCTTCGCTCTTGTTTACTTGGAGGGCACAAACAAACATATTATATGCCAAGATTGATTAGTAGCTAAGTTAATAATAAGAGCATGCACTAGCCTTTCATTCGACGAAATAAATCAATAATGTTAACAGTACATTGGCTAGAATCCCATAAAATCCACAGGCTACCAGAAAAACCACCAAACTCAACAATATGAAAACCATCAATAGGGAATGATCTAACAGTACCTATTCGCTCCATTAGGACCAACTTTGGTCTCCATAAGAAGACAAACACTAAGGCTGCATTTGGATACGATGTAAATTAAGAATAGATGTAAAATTTATTTCGGTTTGGTTTTGTAGGCGTTTAGAAAGAGTGTGTAATTATTGTTGACGTAAAACTCCATTCCAGTTCAGTTTGCATGCATTTGGATGGAGTGGAGTTTTACGTCGACAATCGATGTAAAACCTCATCAGCTCTAAAGTTTTACATCGATAGTCGATGTAAAAACTACATCGATTTTATCGATGTAAAACTTTACACTCTTCCACCCATTGTTATTTTCAAAAAGCAACGGTCACTTTCATAATTTAGCGTAAGACGTGTTACACTGATTCCAAACACAACCTAAGCTTTTGCATTCGAGCTAATTCCCTAACCTGGCACTGGAGATGGGAGCGTGTCACTCCTCTAACATTCCAATTCATGAGCTTCATAGCCAAACTTCTAGTTTGAAGGACCCATATTGTCCTTTAGATCGCCATATAGGTTTTCTTCATTCTGCACATAGTTATTCAAGTAAAAAATCAAAAGATTACTCACCTTATTATCCTACTATTCATTACCTTCACTACCATTCTATTAATCCTCCACAGCCACATCCCCTTCACCATCTTCAACTACAAACTTACCATCCCCATCACTATAGTCATATTCAAGAAAAGTTTTTCTCCTTTTCAGCATCCTTCGATGGACTAGGGAAAGGCACAAACTTCTCCTACTGCCATCACCTACATCAAGAGAATGGGTTCTGTTTCTAGTGGTTTTAGGAATCCATCATTGAGTTTGCATCATAGAATTAGAAGGTAAGATGGTGGCATGTCTTGCATTAAGGAATTTTGCAACATACAATCTGTAGGGTCTAGATTGCCTCTACGAATGCACTTGCATCTAGTTAGTGACCTTGGAATTGAAACCACTGTTTTTTTTTTCAATCCTAGGCCAGTGGAGTGCTTGTCCCTCATCATCTTCTTATTCTCTCATCTTTTGGTGACTTTTGTTCACCCATCTTGCTTACTATGTTAAACCATCTTGGGCAATTAAAAAAATTTATGCCCACGCCATCTGCAAGAGGTGTACAAAACATGAATGTTCTCGTAAAAGACTTTGATGTAGTCCTCGTGATTATTCAAAGTAAGAGATACTCTCAGGGTAAAAGGTTGGTTCAAATTAACTCTAATGCATACTCAAGGGAACATCACCTTCTCCACCTTTGACATGCTATCAATCTTAGGGGTGGATTCGAGCTCGGCTCGCCAAGGTAGTACGAGGCTTGAGCTCTTGGTTTTGTTCGAGCTCGACTTGAGAAAAATGTTTTATAAAAATAAAAAATATATATACATAAATATTTTTATTTGATATTTAAAAAATTAAGAATTATAATAATTAGTTATTATTGTATATAAATATTATATACATATTATTTTCTATAATTTTCTATATTATTATTATTGTATGTATGTATGTAGCTATTCGAGCTTGGCTCGCGAGCCTCACAAGCCACGCTTTATTAGATTTGAGCTCGACTCAATTAATAAATGAGCTTGTAAATTGGGCTCGAGCTCGAATCGATTAATAAACAAGCTTATAAACTAGGCTTAAGCTTGACTCGATTAATAAACAAGCCAGTAAATTGGGCTCAAACTTGGTTGAAATCGAGCTGAGCCAAACTTGAATAACTTGTGAAGAGCTCGACCCGTGGCCAACCCTAGCTATCATCGAGTTAAATAATATAACCCACATCTTAGAGGATGACCTTGGGGTCTTCCTTCAACCAACACTCCACAGGAAGTCTAGGAAGTCTAACCCAAATAGCTATTTCATTTATTTTTGTATTGAGAGGAAGTCTAGGAAGTCTAACCCAAATAGCTATTTCATTTATTTTTGTATTGAGAGGGTTAAATCCAAGCTTACATTGCACAAAAAGCTAGATTCTTACCATTAATAGCCTAGAGACCTTTGTCGAGCATTTTCTCATAGTCATCAGCATTAGCCGAAAAAAAGAGAATAGATAGAATTTGTTGTTGATCATCTAAGCTTCTGTTCTTCCTTTCAAATTAAAACTCCATTCCATGGCCTTATTAGTCACAACCTTAAGAAGCTCAACATCCCTAAGGAATTTATCAAAGAGGCACGTAGCCCACTTAGCTTCCATATTCTTTTTTCCTTTTAGTTTGTTCATATTAACTGCTTGACCAAATTTGGTAATGTTCATCTTTGTAGTATCTTTTACTCTCGAGACCTGACTTCTACCATATTCCTTTTGGAACTCGAGCAAAAGGGATCTCTTTGCTGCTTTGCTTGAATTTGCCCCAACTTTTCTTGCAATTAGTTTACTATCCATCGTTGCATGAAGGTTAGATCTCCAGGAATAATGGGCAAACTCAGTGTCTTTCAACCCAACCCCATCCTTTTGATAGGGTTAGTGACAGGAACTTGGGCGCTCCTTGAGTTCCAATGCAAATTATTAATCGGCAAGTCCTTAAAACCAACATTCTTTTTTATTTTAATAGTTGGGTCATTATTTGCTTGAGGCGTTGTCAAAATGCCAATCCCACCCAAAAGCTCAATGCGCTTGTTCCCAATGGCTTGAGAGAAAATGTTCATGCTATCCTCAACCTTACATTCCACAATCGTGTCTAATTTTTACTAACCAACTTAAAATCCCTTAAAAATAAAAGTTTAATATAATTGATTAAATTTAATAATGATCAATAAAAAGAAAAATTAATGAAAATCTATTAATCTTAAATATAGTTTAATTAATTTAACAATCCTAGCTATGAACCTCCCATGTATTTTGACCTTAACAAAATTCTCTCATATTGTTTTGAAAAAATGTGCAAATACATTGCTTCAACATTCAAAATTCAAAATAGAAAATGTTGATGTAATGCATCAATTTATTTTAATACCAAAGTTACCCTTAACCAAATTCATTCAGATGTAAATTGACTAAAATACCTTGAAAAAAAAACTTCCTTTACTTCACTTCAACCTTTTTACCTTACTTCATTCAATAAGAGTAGAGAGATTTACTCTTTGAAGGTTGTGAAAACATAAAGGAAAATGCAATGGGTGATCATAGTGATAGGATCAGCCCCTTTGTTGGACAAAGTGAATATCAGGGTTTACATTCTCCTTGATAGAAACCTAAAATGTCGACAGTAGATTGCAACTATATTTGAAATCTGATTTTGCAAAATGTATTTATATGTTATACTACTATTTTATGAAAAATGTTTTAATCCCAAGATCCATCCCAATAGAGAGTGTGACACTACACTTTGTAGTCAGGGGAGTGGTCATTCCCTGTCAGGCAATGTTGTGATCATTATGTGCCAAGAGGTTAAGTGTAAGAAACCATTATAGGGATGATTACCTGATGGGCTTTGTCCTTGGGTCTTAATAGGGTAGGTAAATCCAATGATCATTTAGGCGTAAATGTTTGGCCCAAACTGAACCAATAAAATAGTAGAGAGTAAAGTTAAAACTTTAAATTGTATATAGTAACGCCTTAACAATAATAAGGGTATTTTTTGTAACTTTAATGTTATTATTGAAACACTAACAAAAATGAGGTATTTGCATTTTAGAATTGTTCTATGAAGAGATTTTTTTTTTATAATTTTACCTAAAAAAATAATACAACATTAATTACAAACGAATAAAATTTAAAAATTAATAAAAATTTAGCATTAAGATGCAAAAATAATACAAATATATCTAGAACATAAGAAATTAGAGACCCTCACTAAAGTGCAACTTGAAATGTGATCAAATAAACTAGATATAACAAAAATAACAAAGCTTGAATTGAACTTCAATGAGCACCGTTTAATTGGAAATATCATAAAACTCCTTCCTCGTTTTTTTTTTAATAAGGAAATTGTCTAAAATTCACCATGAATTTTCAGCATTTCTCTTAAACTCACCACAACTTTTCAAAATGTCTAAAACTCACCATGTCAGTAAGTTTTTATTTTCCAAAACTTACATTCCGTTAGTGCACCGTTAATGCTTCTTAATAGAAGTGTCCACATCAGCATAAATAACAATTTTCATGACCAAATTACCCTTAAAAGGCAAGCTTGAGGAAAAGGGTCTTTTTTCAGTTTTCAATTTTTCATGTTTTTTTTTTTTGCATTTTTAGTGTTTTGTTATATTTTCCAATGTTTTTATAATTTCTGTTTTTTTTTAAATTTTTCTATTTTCTACAATCTATAAATTTTCCTATATTTTTTGTTATTTATTTGCAATTTTTGTGTTTTTTTATAATTTTTGGTGTTTTTTCTACAATTTTTATTTTCTGAATTTGTTTTTCAATTTCTATAGTTTTTATAACTTGAAAATAATTTTTTTGTTTTCTTTGCATTTTTTATTTGTTTTTGAAATTTCTGTGTTTTTATGTATTTTATATTTGAAAATACTTTTAAACTTTTTCCTTTTTTCATATCTAATTATTAAAACATATATATATATATATATTTTTTTTTTTCTATGAAGATTAAAATGATAATATATTAACACCCATTACTTTACTTAACATCAAATTAGTGATATGGTGAGTTTTAGAGATTTTTAAAATTTGTGATAAATTTAAGAGAAATACTGAAAACTCAAACTCAGAGAGTTTTAAACAATTTCCCTTCTTAATAAAACCTTGCATGCATCACGACTTCACGAGGGTAGTCACTGATGAATCAATATATATTTTTTACCAAATTACGTGTCTATATGGATGTTTATATTTGTGTGAATGTTTTAAGTAAAAGACAGCTGGGGTCGTGTCTCGGGCTCGGAATCCAATAAATTGCCATCCATATGCTCCATGGACCATGGTTTCATATCTTCATATGCGCTGTCCACCCGGTAACAGGTAACTTGGCTGGCTTCACATCTGCGCCCCAATGAACGCGCCCAAAAAACGCCCTACAGCACATCTCAGCGTACATTGGGAAGCATCTCCCCTACTTGTCATTGGGAGATGTTCTCAATACACAGCTGGGATTAGCTGTGAGACGTTTTAGGGGCGTGCTGTGTAGGGGCGCAGATGTGAATTCAACTTGACTGCCAAATGATCTGCTTTGTAATTTCAGGTCGATCCTACAAGTAGCGAATAACATCAACGCTGCCAGCGCAGCAGTCCGACATCTCCATCATGCTGGACTGACGGAGGGAAGACTCGGTGACGTGTTTATTTTTGCTATCCACGTGGCAGAAAAATATTGGTCGGGCGGACTTGGTGTGGCCCTAATTGCTCCCCTCTCACCGGTCAATATAAATGTGGCCTTTCCCTCCAACACAAAACGACAAACCAGTGACAACTCAATAAGTTGCTTGATTGCTTCCTGACAACTCAGAAACGTGGCATTCATAGAGCATCCCACACTCTCATCATTTCAGCATGCCACGCCAGCATATTATCTGCCACGTAAGCAGACAATAATTGTCCACTTCTGCAACCTCACACTCATAAACCATGTGAATCCTAACGTGGCTTCATCATATGACTATAATGCCCTTAATAAATAAACTAAACTACGTTTTGTTTGGGTAATTTACACGCAGCCGCACTGTATCTGTACTGTGAAGGTAATGACCTTGGCCCATGAATTTTGTTTCTCGACAAAGACCCTAATGGAATCCAGCATTTTGCCCCAATCATTAGCATATTTTCAATTACTTTCATGAAATATTTTAAGGTTCCGCTACGACTATAATATTAAAAAATTAAAATAATTCAGGGATTTTTAGATTGTACTTCCCCCTCAGAATTATTCTGATTTAAACCACGGACCTATAACAATTCTAAATTATAAAAAGCTCTACTTATAACACATATACTTGTCCGTGAATTGACATCAATTCCAAACTGGCACTTACTCCACCTGCTGTACAGTAGAGTTAGGAATTCTGGGAGTGGATTGAACAATAAAAACCTCAAAAATTTACAGCCAATCAACCAATATCGTAAAAGAGATGATCAATCAAGTGGTATTCGTCAAATTTACCAGAGTGTTCTGATTGGTATCTCTTTTGATATCATATCTTTCTGGTATTATATTTTTTTTCCAATATTAAACATTAAATTATCCATAAAACTCAATTTAGAAAGATTATAAATACAAATATATACAATATATATATAAAATAATACAAAATACAAAGTTTTACACTCTACATATTTGTATTTGTACTCCTGATATCATTGTCTTTTTTAACTTAATTATTCATAACTTTTTTCAACAGAGAACGATGGATTCATCAATGCCTCGACATGGATCTATGAGCGGAAGGCTGACTTCCTCTCATCAACCACCTTCTTAGCTTCTCTGAGTCTGAGGAGTACATACTTGAATCCGATCTCTAATGTATTATTGTTCACCATTGTTGCCCTATGCCGTTTGATGATGCTTACAATACTTCACGGTGGAGTTGTCTTGGTTCCTTTTGATGCTCTCAATAAGGAGTTTAGGTGTTGGAATGGTTGATGTCTATGGCCTCTTTGACTGCTTCCTTTGCTTTGCTGTTGCCCACATCTCAGCGACATTGATGATATTCTCTCAAATCTGGCATAGCGTTGCATGCATGTCCTCGGAGTGTGATGATGCCTCCACCAGCTGTTCAATCCAGACCTCCATGCCCATAGGAATTCTATTCACAGGAATTCGATGTGCGGGTAGGAGATCCAAAACACCCAGTTGCTTCCTTCTTTTCATCACCATTCAATTAAAAAATTGTAGCAGTGGCCCACGTTGAGTAAAGCTAAGCTTATAACCACCAAACACAAAGAAATCTGTTTTTCTTAAGGGCAAATTTCTTAAATTATCTTTATGGTTTAGTTAATTGACTAATTCCATCTCTACTGTCTACATATTATCTTAAAATACCTTTATTGTTTCTAACAATTGGTATTGTCATTAAGCACTAACAAAAAAACAATTGGTATCTCATTTCTCAAATTTTCAAAATAAAAACCCACTTGATGAAGATGGGTTTCAAAACTTACCTCTATCTCCCCCACCATTAAAGTTCCAACATTTCTGCCTCTCTCTCCCTCTCCCAACCCCTTGCTCTCATTCTTCTCATTTAATTCCTCCATTTCCATCTAAAATACCTCAACCAACCTGAAGGAAAATTTTGTGAGAGAGATCAAAATCACAGATTTTTAGCACTTATTTTCTTAATGACCACTATGTCAGTACCCAATGCTGGTCCCTTAGACATTTTTAACACAAAGTGACCAATCCAATCTGATCAGATCTGACAGGATTCGATTTGAATTTGAATCATATTGATAAGTTAGATCTTTGGATCAGATCTAATCTGACTTTTTTTCTTTAAAAATTAATAAATTATTAAAAGAAAAATAAAATATGCTAATTTAAATAAAGTAAAAAATAAAAAATATAAGTATTTTTTAATTATTTTCATCATATATATACATGTATTTAAAAAAAATAAATAATATAACAAATTTATAAAAAATACAATATAAACAATATATTTATAAATAAATAAATAACATATATATATTATATTTATATTTATAAATATATAATATATATCGGACCGGATCTTCTCGGATAGGATTGGGGTGATCCAAACCCGATCTGATTTCTAATTAGATTCTATTATATGACACGTCTCGACCCAAATAAGGGTGATCTGAATTCAACCAAATAGGATTGGATCTCGGATTGAACAGATCATGATCTGATCCATTTGCACCCCTAGGGGGGAGGGGGTTAATTCCATGCTTTCTAACTAAAGTGACTCTCATATGTGATGTTACAATTATTCTCTATATCATTAATAAAATAATTAGTGTCTATCACACTTGTTTTTGTTTATATGCTTAATATATAATATTATAGATGTGCCCACATTTTTTTCATTCTTTTTTATTATTCTATTTAAAAAAATATATTATTTAAGTATACATCATGGGTTAACCAATTTGGTCTGAAAGGTTGAACCACTAACCACCCCTAGATAGGTAAGTGATTTCATTTCCCATTGGTTTTAAGTTCTATATTCTAAGTCCATCATAAATAAAATTATGTATTTTATCATACTAATATTTTTTTTTAATATGACAAATATATAATAATATAAATATGTCCAATATTTTCAAATTTTCTTTATTTTCTATTTTTTTTGTATTTTTATATTCCTATGTTTGTATTATTTATTCATGACATCATGGAATAATCCATTTGACCCAAATGGTTGAACTACTTACCCACCACCTAGATGGAAAATATTATTTAATTTCTATGCTTATTTTATAAATATAAAATTTAATTCTACTAATAATTATTGTGTATGGATTTATTAGTGGAATTCAATGATGAGAAACAAAAGTACAAATGTTTGATTCAATGAGAGAGAGAATGTGATTTATTTAATGCATTAAATGTGAGACTTAATGAAAGATAGTTGAATGTACTCAATAGCAATGTTTTAATTACATTTTTTGTCCTATTAATGAAGATGAACCAAATTCAAGATGAAGGATATTTTAGTGAAAAAAATTCCAGAAACCCAATATCTCATTCTTATATAGTACAAAGTGGCAAAGTATAGTTTGCCCGTTTTTATATGCAAATCATTTTTGAAAAGATATTGTTCGGGTCATGGTCAAGCTCGATCCGGACGCCACGTGGCTGCCCAACCACCTTGGCCACGTTAGAACCATGCTGCCTCCGCGGCCACGTCAGCGCCATGCCACCTTCATGGCCCCCACATTATCCCCTCAGCCACGACAACTCCACGTCATGCGGATAAGCATGACTACAGGAAAGCGGATGGGGATAACTCCGCTGGGGATTAGGTCTTATTCCAAAAACCTTGGCGGCTAACGTCATCCCGACAACCCCGGAAGCTTCATCCAACAAGGATACGGATCTTCGGCTATAAAAAGGTACCTCCTACTCAAGGTAAGGGATTCAACTGTTAGCTCTCATATCATTACTCTACTCGAACTAGCATTGTTCTCCATCTGCTCGGCCCGATCACCTACCGTCTTCTACTGACTTGAGCGTCAGAGTACCTACCCGGGGATAACTCCTCGGGCCTCTGATCTCTCTCTTAATTGCAAATCTTGGAGCGCGGCTTCGTCCTTCCACCTCGGCTCCGCCCAGCTGGCAAGGGTCATTTGACTGTGACCTCAATTCTTGCACCACCTAGGATCGAACAACATCAGATACCATATGAGCAATACTGATCTTAAACCACCCATCCACTTGTAAAAATGTCGATTTGAATGGTCTACAATCACATGGTGCCTAACACCCTATGCACAAACATTGTGCAACCTTTCAAATTAACACCAGTTCCCTAAGGTTGTATTTGGTTTCGCAGAAAACAAGAAGTTGAGGGAAAATTCTAAAAAGTTTCCCCTCAAATTTATATTCCTTTCTTATTTACTATTAAATCAGGCACAACCAATAGATTTTTCCAACCTTAAACCTTAAGTCTATGTTTGGTTTGATAGAAAGTAAGAGAGAGGAAATTAAGAACTTTCCCTCAAATTTCTCTTTCTTCCCAATTTTATGTCAAACCAAACACAACATAGACGCCCATGGCTTATATCATGCTGACATGGCGATATCTCAAGTAGAAACTGAAACACATCACCAAAAACTATCACAAAAATCATCATATGTAAGAAAGTTAAAACTCATTCTTAGAAATGGGTAATCTAGCCTTTAATTTCAAGTTCATTTAAAAATGGGCCTAGGCCCACGTACCATTTTTTTTCTGAATAACTAACTGGCCCACATACAAAAGGTAAGCCCCATTTAGAGATGGGTCCCATTCCTAGCATAGAATATATGGTCCTGATTGTCCCATCAAGTTGACTTCTGATCCAAGAAGAATTTACCCGTTAGAAATCCGTGGGACCAAGCATATATGCCACGTGTACTAAGATTATGCTTATAAATATTTAACTGGAATAATGAATTCCATTATGTTAATTCCTTTCTAATTGTATTTTTATCATAAGTCATAGAGGATGACCTGTGACCTTTATTATAATAAATGAAGCTGTGACCTCCAAAATCTAGATATTGAGATACGTCACACATTTGGCAATTAGCTCAATGAACCCCACCCAATTATCTTAATCTAAGGCCCCAGTGCATTTCATACAAGAAATTCGAGGCCCATTACAAGTTCAGCAAGGGTTAGGGCAGGCTGTGATGCATGATCTGACAGCACAGTCAATTGAATTTATTTTGGACAGCCATTCGATTAGATTGACCATCGATCAATGGTGGGGTCAGGGGTGGGTCTCAAATCCGTTTACCATCAATATCACAGATTTTTATTATTATTATTATTATTTTTTGATAAAGAATCTCACAGATATTCCCTAAAATAGTTCCAGTCAAATTTATTTTCATAAAAATACATGCATGGGTAGTACAGTAATTTCGGCCGTCACTTAATAAACCATATATGACGTCGGACCCACATGCCGACTGCCGAGCTTCCAATAGAATATCGCCACGTGCATAAAGAGTTTTTTGGCGGGAGCAGACTTTTGATACCACTCGGATGCTTCTCGTAGCCTGTCGGCAATCGATGTTTAGCTGTCCGTGAAAACCAGCTGCGCACTCGCCACGTGGGATTTTCTGATTGGTTGGAATAATCCCAATAATTTTCTATCACGTGAATTAGGCAACGCACGAGTATATATACAACCTAGAGAGAGACTGAGAGAGAGTGTGTGTGTGCGCGCGCTTACGAGAATCGAGTTCGGAGAGAGAAAGTGTCGGCAACTGATGAAGCCGTAGAAATTATTTTTTGCCGGAAGAAGCCAAGAAGAGTCGCCGGAAAACTCTATACTTGAGAGTGTCTCCGACGGCACTTCAGGCGGGAATTATGGAAAAGATTTTGAGACGAAAGAAGAGCTTTAATGGTAAATTGAGCGAGAGCCCAGCCACAACGACGTCGTCGTCGTCGACGTATAATGAAGAAGAAATCGAGTGGGAGATGCGACCCAGCGGAATGCTGGTGCAGAAGAGATGCGAGAAATCTGAAGTCTCCGCTCCGAGCTTACGGCTTCGGATCGCTTACGGCGCGTTCCGATACGATATCTCCATCAGCTCTCAAGCAACCTTCGGTACGATTACCGGATCAATTTCTTTTATTCTATTTTCTTTTCTCGAATTCTTTCGATTTTTTCTGGACTTGGCGGTGATTTTCTAAATTCGTAAGATTTACGTCCGACTGTTATTTATTCAATGTTTGAATTTCCCAAATTTCGTTGAAGGAGTTCAATCCCAATACGGCTAAAAATAAGGAGATTTTTGGAAGTTCAGACAGAAATGCTTATGCTCCAGAAAACGTACAGATTTACCAACCACTCGTATTTTCTCATTTGACCATAATGCCCTCTCGAAAACCGAACGTCACCACCAACACTTTCTTTTTTTTGCTGAAAATAATTAAGAACTGGAGGATAAAAAAGGTAATTTAGGCGGGCAATGTTTGAGGCTGGTTTTTGCTGTTTTCTGGGCAGGGGAACTGAAGAAGCTGCTATCGGCGGAGACGGGGCTGCAGCCGGGAGAGCAGAGGCTGATATTCCGGGGGAAGGAGAGGGAGAACGGAGACTATCTGGACATGTGTGGAGTGAAGGACAGATCGAAGGTGGTTTTGATCGAGGATCCGTCAAGCAAGGAGAAGAGATACATCGAGATGCGAAGGAACGCGAAGATCCAGAGCATCCATAGAGCCATCTCCGACGTCTCCTTGGAAGTGGACAAGCTCGCAGACCAGGTACGTCCAAGTTACTGTTATTTCATATTTTATCGTTTTCTCTGTGACGATTGACAAATCACTCATCCTGCCCGACAGCCCGATTGTTCCTCCAAGGGTAAAACAGTCTTTCCCTATCATGAGGGCTGTTTGGGAAGCCTAACACATCGAATCAATCAATTTATCTTTCTTCTTCGTGTCTTTCTTGGGGCTTCTTGCCTGAAATGAGGTGTCTTCATAAGAAGTGAATTCCAACCCATGTTTCCAAACATGCCTTAAAAAAGTTGGGAGTGTGATATGTAGAATGGATGTAGACGATTCCTTGGTTCAAGTCAGACCCTACCCTACAATGCAATAGATTATTTCTCTTTTTTTGATTAATACCAGACTTTCCCATGTGAAACTGCAGTTGTTGATTCTCTTCACAATTTCTTAATCTTGATTAGAAAAGAAGGGAGGGATTGAATGAGAAGAGTCTAGCTAGGGTGAGTTGTCACAAGACTGCAACACATGGCCTCTGGCCTCCTTAATTTGATCCTGTTACTCAAAAAGATTTCCACAACCACGCTAACAAGAATAAGAAGGAGAAGAGCAGAAAAAAGTGTTAAGTAACAAGAGATTGGTGCTTTATATTCAGAATTAACAAATGAGTGGTGGGCCTCGTAGCATGTTTTTGTATAAAACAAGGAACTGAAGGAAGATATTTTAGTGGAGTAATTAAACCGAATTCCTTGCTTCTTGTCCTATATTTGTATAGTAAATTCTCTATAATGAATTGACTCACATTATTGTTCATGACGCTTCCCAGTGTACACACATGTATGTTACAGTTGCAGCCATTAATAATATTAGTTGGCTGGATCTGGTGAACAGAACATGGCCCCATTGAATTATTGGAATCATAATTGAGCCATGACTGCTTCACCACCTCTATCTGAGGCATCCCCAGATTCTCAACCACTTGTTTGCCTAATGGGTTCCTTTCTCTCAATAGGTTTCTGCTATTGAGAAATCTATTGCAAATGGGACGAAGGTGCCGGAAGTTCAGATCACAACTTTGATCGAGATGCTCATGAGACAGGCAATCAAGCTTGATAGCATTCCCACTGAAGGGGATGCTTCTGTCCAAAAGAATTTGCAGGTAATATATTATGCCCCTCAAACCTCCAAGTCTTCTTGTATTTGAGACCAAGGAAGCATAATCAGAATAGTGGGTTTGTGGTATAATTTCATACCCTTGTCAACTTGGTAAATTAGGGTGGTCCTGCTAACCCTGTTTTAGGAATCATTTTTAACCTTCTTCACAATCTTATGTGAAGATTTCATCAAGAAACCTGCCTTCCAGGTGTTTGTTATTTTGCTAAATGAACTGCCTGTTTGGAATTTGCTAATCCATGCTTCATGGAATTCTGCAGGGCAAGAGAGTGCAGAAGTGTGTTGAAACCTTGGATGTGCTCAAGATAAAAAACGCCAATATAAAGCCAGTTGTTGTGACTACCAAGTGGGAAACCTTTGATCCCCCAGCTACGACACATTGGGAATTCTTTGATTGATCTTCTTTCATTTTTACTCATTCATTCTTATGTAAAAGGACCCAAAAAGAAGCATCTCTCGTTGTGCTTATAGCCGTTGATACCCTTGCCAAATAAGCCTAGTCTGCTTGATTGGTTGGAAACACAGAATTTTGCTGATCACACTTAGCCATGGCCTTTTTCCCCAGAACTCGTTGTAAACAATAAATTGCTATCTCCTTTCTTTTCCATGTTCATTGCATTCAGAGAGAGAGAGAGAGGGGAAGGGGGGGTTATTGTCGAATTACTTGTCAGATATAATCAATTATGAGTTGGTTCTAGGTCAATTATGTGCACTCTTTGTCCCAATGACAGCTTTAAGTCATAACCAATTGATCAATCAAAACAAAAATCGGGCCGGCTGGAATCAAACTACTTTCGCTGTACCTGTTTTGGAGTTCCTGAATGACTCGTTAAAGTCAATCGGAAAATACAAACAACAGCACTAAAGCACATCATACGCTATTAAACACGCAACAGGACTCCGCACGACCAATATCCGAAACCGATCTAATTATTGAAATCTGAAATACGATCGGATTTGAATCCCATCAGATTCGGGTGGGATTCGCCACCTCGCCAAGACAAGGGCACTCAGCCTCGAAGAGGCCCCGAAGCTCGGCCTCAGCCTCGGCCTAACTTCCTTGGAAGGGATGAGGAACAAGCTAAGAGAGTTAAGGCGTTCGCCTCTCTTTCCTTCTCGATAAGGAAATGGGCCCCATGTCCTCGGTGACAAAGCTCGACTTCGGCCTGGTTCACTTGAGTTCTTGAACGAGTGGTTTAGTGAGCGACGAATTTTTGCAACTTGCGGCTTCTTGGAAGGGAACATCGCCCTACGCACATAAAAAGGAAAAAAAAAAGAATGCAAACACAAAAAGGCACAAGATACTCAAAAATTATATTTCAGGACGACCTTCAAATCTTGGCGTTCCCTTCGGCTAGCATAGGCTGCTCCCCCAACAGGTTGACCCTCTAGCGGGTACACTTCCCTGGCTCGAAGCCTCATCATCTCAGACGTCTACAGTCCGTCGATGCTCAACACGCCTCGACGGCCTCCTCGGCGCCTCTTGCCAGCCTTGCGCCCCTCCTCGGCCAGAGGCCTCTCCTCATCGGATTAGAGCCTCATCACCCCGGATGCTTGTAGCCTCTTGTCCGCCGCCCTCAACGCGCCCTTCAAAGTCTTTACTAGCTCCTTCCTGGCTGCGGGCTCAACCTCAAGAGCCTTCCTTAGCTCCCGTTCCTCGCACATGGTCGAAACGATTGACCCCCAGCCACTCTGCCTCAATTGGTGCAGTAGAAAGGCAAGAACAAAAAACTTCTCTAAATAAGAGAGCAAATACTCATCTCAGCCATCCTTACAGACATTATGGCCGAGGTGCCCTCCCGGCCGAAGTGCCCTCCCGACCGAAGTGCCCTCCTGGCCGAGGTGCCCTCTTGCTTGGTGCCACCCCTCCTCGAAGCCCGTTTCCCAAGTTGCCCCTCGCCTGGCGTCTTCTTCAGTGGCTTATGGCTGAGGTGCCCTCCTGGGCAAGATGCTTTCTTGCCCGACGCCTCCCCTCCTCGAAGCCCGTTTCCTGGACTGGTCCTCGCCTGGTGTCTCCTTTAGCGACTCCTAGTCGAGGTGCCCTCTCGCCCGATGCCTCCCCTCCTCGAAACCCGTTTCCCAGACTGGTCCTGGCCCAACACCCTCCTCAACGACTTGGCCTTCTTGAAGTAGTAAGCCCTCGGCGTTCAACGACATCCCTGCAAAAGTGTGACAAGCAAGTAGGTGCTGACGAACAAGAAAGTAAGTTGACGTGTTAAGCCGATAGTAGGATCCTCCCACCAAGGTGAGCGGAGCCGAGGCCATCTCATTCCAAAGCTTCCTCCTCCACTAGGAGCTCGGCTTGGATCTTCCCCAATCCGGCCTAAACGACCAGCCCCCGATACAAGATGTAAAGAAATACTCCATCCATCTCATTCACGGACAATACCCGACACAGAAACTTGTCTCGTGCATGGCCACAGCATGACCACCCATCGTGCATACCTTGCACGATGGTGACCGGCTAGGGTCGACGCTTGACCAATGCACTGACTTGTTAGCTCATTCGTGAAGCACATGACTGGGGGACACATGTGCCTCATACCCGCACAAGACACGATACTGAGCTCTTTGAAGTCGAGGCTAATGCCTTCGTTTCTCGGCCCTCCATGGCCCTCTCAAAAGGCAGAATCAACGAAGTAACTACTACTAAGACAACGGAAGCCCCCTGAAACCGAGGATAATGTCCACACGCTCACGAACCGGGCTACCTCCAACGGAGCTTAAGCCAGAGCCAACGTCTCCACACTCCCGAAATGGGCTATCCTAGCACCTCCAAAGCCAAAGCTGAGATCCTCGTCAAGGAAAGCCACTTAGTGCCTGCCAGCAAGGATGACACTCTCTTCGGCTGAAGCCGAGGCCCTCAGCTAAGACCTCCACCACGACCTCGAGAGTGGGGGGCAAATGATGTAGGCGCCCACAAGCCAGACCTATGGCACGCACACATGTGGCAGACAAAGACGCGCATGACGAACCCAATGAGGGCGCACGCAGAGCAGAGGTCGGCGTGCAGCTCAGAACCAATGATGCAAGCGCACGCGGCAACCCCATATGGTCGTGCCCCTCAAGGGCGGACCGCATCCTGGTTCTTTGCACCTGCCTACCTCTAGGTGACCTCAAGTATAAATAGGGGGCAACCCCCTCAAGGTAAACATCTGGAACCAAGAACTTGCATTGAGTACTCCTAACTTCGTTTGTGGCCTTGTTTGACTGTTTCCACCTCAGGCCTCATCCACCTCATGTTGCGCCCATACTAACTTGACCATCGGAGTCTTCGCCTCGAGTACCAACCCGGGGCCTTTGACGTTCTCCCTCCTTTGTTCCTTGCAGGACCAACCTACTAGTCTTCGACCACTCCAGGCCTTGGACTACTTGACCACGCCTTGGCTCATAAGCGAATTGATAGTATTGCCCTCGGCCCAACAAGCAATAGTCGCCTTTGTAGAAGATTGTTCACCGGAGATAGAGGATGCCTACTAATATCCCTTGCCGCTGATTGACGTCGTGGTAGGTGTATGTATGATTGAGAACAAAGAGATTTGAAGGTTGAAGAGTGAAGACTTCAAGTTTGAAAACTTGGAATAGAGCTTTGGGTTAGAGAAAAGGCCAAATGGTGGAAAAGTCGAGTTAAATAATAAAAATATTTATATATTTTTATTATATAAAGCAAAGTTGAGTCAAGTTTTCTTGACAAATCATGAGCTTTAATATCAATACTTTTTATCTAAAGTAATTAAAAACACAAAAATAATGCATGCATAGGTCATATTTAGTTTGGTTTAGTCCAATTATGAATGTTGCATTGTTCTTAAAGGTGTAATTTGGACAAATTGGATTAGATTGACGATAAACCCAAGCCTAGTCCAAAGTTTAACTTCGAATTCAGGTTTAGATTAATTTAATTATGACTAAGAAGGTTAATCTATAAATTAATTCAATTATGACTATAACCTAATTTTAATTTAGTAATATTTAAATAGTATTTACAAAAGAATGACATTTAATCACCAATAAAGTAAAATAAATAAAACAAAACATTAATAGGTAATATGGAAAAAATAATTATTTTTATTATAGAATTAGTAGTAATTAATCCAAATTACTAAATTATTTTGATAGTAATTTACTAAAATAAAAAATTATTTTAAACAATATTTATTTCCTTCCTTATTACCATTATCATTTTTTATTATTTCACTTTCCCTTAACAAATTCCATGCATCAAGTCCATAATAGATATAATTGTGTAGATCTATACTTGTAATATTTTTCTATTGCGGATAGACCTGTTCATGGGCTGGGCCGGGCTTTCATTAATTATTAACAAAATTTAATAAAGCCCAAACCTGAGCCCGACCCGACCATTGGGCCTATAATTGGAGCTTTAGCCTGACCCTCATAAAAGCCCAAAGCCTAAATTTAAATATATAATAATAATTTTGGTTATAGCCCGACCATTTGAAGTTTTCTTTAAGACCAATGATGTGGTGGACTTGGATTGCTTGGGTGGAGGAGGTGGAAGGGGTAGCAAGTGTGTGTGATCGAGTGAGAAGACTAGAGAAGTTTAAAGGTTGAAGAAAGAAAGTGTGAATATGGATTCGAAAGAGAGAGAAAAGGCCAAAAGAGGGAACAATTTGTATATATTATATAATGTATTTTTATTATATAAAATAAAGTCACGTCGGGCTTTTATGATAAATCCCAACCCTGGCTTGAAAATAAAGCGGGCTTAGTGTTTTAGGATTGACTTCAAGCCCATGGGCCTATGAGTATGTCCAAGCTTGGGCCAATAGCGGGCCAAGCCAAGCCAGGCCGTTGGACTACCCGACCCATATACAAGTCTAATGGCAAAATGGCAGGTTATTGATGTCTTGATTAAATAATCTATTTTTTGGTATTTTTTATATTTTATATCACAAATTTTAAATATATAATAGTTTTGATTATAAATAAAATCGGGGTCCCAAACTAGACCTAACTCATTCACAACTAGGGATGGCAATTTATACCCTACCCAGTGGGTACTTGCCCCTACCATACTTGACGGTGTGGGTTTTTATTTTTTCTTTTTTTTTTTTCTTAAAGGACGGTATTAAGCTAAACACTATCCTCTTTGACCCGCATATTGTTGGAAAGCATATAAACTTCATGTACCAAGTGTTAAATTTAATAATATTTTTAGTTTTATGTGAAATATAATTGATAGTTCATGTATCTACTATATGTCTTAATCAAATAATTAGAAAATTTATTGTTTATTTCTATTATTTTATTTATTTATTGCTTGTATATGATTAGAAATAATAGAAAATTAGATTAGAGTTTTAAATCCAACCCCCCTACCTTGAATGCAAGAAGGGTTTTGCATATATAGGATTTAAATTCTCAAAATCCAATCCGCTACAGGTTTCGAGGCAAATGCAGATTGAGAGATTTAGGGAGGTGAATAAGAATTCGCGTTCTATGCACTGGACGAGTGCACCCACGAATGAGAGGCGAACAAGTCATCTCAACAATCTTAACCACGGATTAATGGAGACTTTCTCCGTTATCAATGGTTCGGCTGGTTGAACCGGCCACAAAACACTCAACTCAAACCCCCTCTGTCTTCCGAACCTAGCCCTGTTAATAGATCATCGGCAACCAACACCAACGGACGCAGGCGGAAAGGATCAACCGGTGATCAATATTAAGCTGCTGCTCTTCCTCCTTCCTGCAAACTCAGTGAAGAATAGTGACTTATGATGCGACATATGAACTCCCGGATGCAACATTTGAAAATTTTTTGCTTCCATGATATATTGAATCTCCAGCAATATTGCCCTAAGCTGCTAAAATTGTCATTTTTTATTAGAGTTCTGTTGAAAATTTATCACCCAAATCAAACCTACAATATTTCCCTAATCAACCCTTTCTCAAATCAAAAGTTTATCACCTAAACCATTGCATTTCTTTGATTCTAAGATATATTCAGAGCATTCAAATAGCATGAAGAAAACAACTTCAGATCGGAGATGTTTCCACCGGTGGTTGTCCAAGTCGGTGGATGCTGTGGTCGCCGGTCCTCCTTCCAAGTGGGTTGTTTCTGTTGAAAGCAGAACAGAATAAATACTTGTAAGAGGAAGAAGAAGAAAGAGAAGACGAATAAGAAGAGAAGAAGAAGAATGAAAGAAGAAATCTACCACCGGAGCTACTTGTAATAAGAGAAGAAGAAGAAGAAAAAGAAGAGGAGAAAGAAGAAGAGAAGAGGAGGTCAGAAACGAACCGCCGGAGCTCTTCTTGTCGCCGTCGACGGAGGAAGGGTTCGGTGGAAAGAGGAAAGCTCCAGGGGAAAATCACTCAAAAATCTCGCAGTAGAAGGTATACAGGCCTTTTGATGCAACCAGGGGTCATGTTGGCTCCGTTTCGTGTCCGGTTGAACCGTCGAATTCAAGTTAACGCGCGTTTGACCGTTAACGTTTGGATGTTCGACGTGGTCGAATCCGATTGGCGGGTTCACGCGCCCAGTGAACGCGAACTCGGCGGGTAGTGTCTAAAATTCACGGCCCTGCGGAAGAAGTGATACTCACTCTAAGTGGGGGAGGGAAAAATTGCCGGTTCGCCAAAATTGAGTGTACAAATTTCGCGGGTAAAAATTGGGAAGACAACACTTCTTCTCGAATTAAATTCAAATTCTCGCGCCATTTCCCCCTTCCTTCGTCCTAGCAACTTTGCATTTTGTACTATTCCAATTCGTTCCTTATCTTCTCCTTTAAGCTTTGAAGCTGCTTTCTGAGTTCGGACCTTCATTTAGTTCCCACCTACCTGCAATTTTTTTTTAGCTCACAAAACTTCTCTCCTATCAAAATAGCTGCGGATACAGTCCGAAAATGGCGGATTTTTCTCACCTGGAGAAGATGGGTAGAGAGCTCAAATGCCCCATATGGTAATCTCCGCATCCAATACCCCTATATACTTATTTTCTGGATTGGTACTTTTTACTCGTAGTTTCTTAATATTTTCCTTTTTTTTTCATTGGGTTGTTATGATCTTCAGCGTAAATTGTAATGCCTCTGGTTTCGTACCCTTTCTTTCTGGAAACATATAGATAATTTCTTTCTTCTGGGTGTTCAACATTTTCTCCATTTCAGTTTATCCATCGGGTTTTGTCAAATATACGATTCAAGAGCCATAGGAATCAAAGTTCTATTTCTGCTTCAACTGTTTCTCTGAAAACCAATATCGTTTCTGAGGGAGCCAGCTTATCACTTTTATTTGGGTTCCCAATCTTGGCATTTTAAACACAAAATTTATGTTTAAATATCCAAAAAATTTTCACTAACTCATATGCTTTCTTGGACGAATGCTTGCATATGAATTGGTTTGACTCGATCTATTGGCTGCGGCTTCTGTAACTATCTTTGGACTCTGATATTACAAAATCTATGCCTTACTGTTGCAACTAAGTTTAAAACAGGTAATTAAAACTAGAAGTAGTTAAATCTGACTTCTATTATCCTTATCTTGCAGCTTGAGCCTGTTGAATTCAGCAGTTTCTCTAACGTGCAATCATGTATTCTGCAAGTAAGCTAAGAGTGTTTCAATTTTGTTTTTCTTCATTTGGTTTATTTATTTACTTTATATGTAGGGTAAGATAAATGTTAATCTGATAGTATTTCTATTTTCTTTATTTATCTGTAATTATAGTTTTTGTTCCTCTGGTCAGTTCATGTATTGTGAAATCAATGAAGTCAGTTTCAAGTTGCCCAGTTTGTAAAGTGCCATATCGGCGGAGAGGTATGTGGATTTCTAAATTCATTTACAGTGGAAACTTTTTTTTTCTTTGAAGAAGGGGAAACTAATTTAAGTAATATAACAGCGGTTTTGATATTATAGCCATTTTTGATACTTGAACTTTGGAAGGTAGTTTTTGAGGTATTTCTACGTTTTAATCTCCTAGAACAGTGAAATTTTGTTATGTAAGAGTTGTGCTGCACTATGATGTTTCTTCCAATTTCATGACTGGGAGAAATAAGAAACCCATTTTCTGAAGCATCAGGCCACACAGATCCCAAGTAGAAAATCAATACACTTGAAGCTAAAGGCATGTGAAGCTTCTGCCTAAACTAACTAACCTACCTGAAATAAGTAAAGCAGGTGCAGGAGCTAGAGGAAACTTGCATTTAGGGGTGCAAATGGACTAGATCATGATTCAATTTGAATTTGAGTCCAATCCTGTTTTGCTGGATTTGGATATCCCCTTGTTGGATTCTTGAGTCAGATTGGATTGAAAATTTGGATAAGATTGACTTTGATTTTTTTTTGTGTTGTTTTATGAAAAGACATGTGTACCCCTTTTTGTTTGAAATATGTGTGATAAAATGGTTGAAAATAATGCTTGTATTTTTGTTTTTATTTTTATAGTCTGTTTTTTTTTTTTTTTTTTTTTTTTTTTTTTTTTTTCTGTTACCAATTTGTTAAAATTTTCAGACCTATGGATACTTAAATTGAATTGAACTGGACTTGAATATCTGACATCCTTAGCAAATTCGAATTTAAATAATTCTTTGTGGGATGTGTCAGATCATGGATTGGATCGGATATAGTATTTAAATTATCAAATTGAATTCGGGATTTCGGATAACTCCTATCTGAATTTGATTTGATCCGTTTGCATCCCAACCTGCATTAGACTTGGTGCTGCCCTTCAATTTCATTTCTTCTAATCCCTTTTCTTGTTCAAGACTTGGAGGAATCACAAAGAGGTGTGAAGTAATGTATATGGGTCTCCCAATGATGATAATTACATTACCTTTTGGAATATTGGAACAAAACATTTGTTAATTACTTTGAATGGAACCTGGAGCAGTTATTGTTTTAATGGATTATGTTGCAATGATAAATATCAACTTGAACCTTATGAGCTATAAGCATGGAAGAATCTTCCTGATGAAAACTAGTTAATTGAATGGATGGATCCAACTTCATTAGATTGAAAATAAATATTAAAACTTTAACCAAAACCCTAATTTATGCTTAGCTGCTTCTTGTTTCTTTGTATTGCAATTTGCATGTGAACACCATCTAGACTTTTGGTGTTATGAGGAATGTTCCTATGGGTAAAATTTTCATCTTTTCTTTTCACCTCTCTCTCTTGTCTGTTTTTCTCTCTGTATGTCTATTTAAATGATTTATGAGCTATTTTAACTGCAGAGATTCGCCCTGCTCCTAACATGGATAGCCTGGTAAGCATATACAAGAGCATGGAAATTGCTTCAGGAATGAATATATTTGTTACCCAGGCTGTGCCTTCAACTAAAGCATCAGGTAAAAGGCTGGAACACTTATGGGTTATCTTGGAATCATGTTGAAACATACCATTCTAAAATGACATCTTTCTGTAGAGGATACCTTAACATTAAATTGTGGAACCAAGTACACTACTCGATGTTTTATTAAATTATAGGGCTTATCAATTATAAGAGGGCTTATTGCATGATCAGAGCAACATACAACCATGATTTTGTAGCTTTTCAAATTTGGTGGATTAACTCTTTGGTTTTGCTCTATGCTTTGTCTCCACCTTGATTTAACTATTTGACTCTGGATGCATGTTTAAACAATAATTAGTTTGATACTTTCAAAATCATCAAGTGGACACTTAGCATATTATTTGTAGAACTCCCTGCTGTGCAAAGTCATCAGTTTCCCTTGACTTAAATTTTGTTATTTGAAAACCAAATTTATAGGCTAATTGGGAGGACTGAATTTGTGTGTTCATTTCATGAAAAGAATTCACTATTATAAAATCGCATAACCTTTATAGCAGTATTTAGTATTTTCAACCCATCATTGATCCAGGTGACCAAATCAATGACCCATCACCTGGTCAAAGAAAAGGTTTTGTCCAACCCCAACATGTCTGGTTACAAAAACCTCTTGAGACTTGCTTGGATTGTGAATCTCTAACCTGTTTAACCCATTTGGCAGGTAACGAGTTTTTGTGATGATTTATCTTTTTGTATGGTTTTCTTGTAGTTATTTATGATGTCATGGGTTGACTCATTGATCTGGTTCAAGATGTTCCCAATGATGGTATCATGGACTTCGAAGTGGACCAGATCTACCCACAAGCTGTTCCCACATCCCTACCCACTGGTCATTACAGCTGTTCATTGGGAATGTCTCCCTTGTCATTCATGGGGAGATGTTCCCAATACATGGTGGTGCTGTTCTGTGGGTTAGGGGTGTGGGAACAGTGTGTGGGTGGCAGAAGAGGCCTGTGAATGCACAGACTGTGTTAAAAGTGCCCATGTTCTATAGGGGAGTTGTTACATTCAATTTTCTAATATAAAGAAATCTGAATTGGCTGTGAGTGAGTTTAGATAGCCTCGTATTTGATTTTTTTTTCTTTATTTTTCCAAAATGAAGATCACAAAATTCTAAGGGGGTTTGGAAGCAATATAAAGAGGAGAGGTAATAAGCTGACATGGACATATGCTTTTTTAATTTATTTGACAAATTTCTAAAAACCAAAAACAATCTTATGATTTATGATATGATTCTCAATTTGATTTTATTCTACTTTCCCTACAATTTATGATATGATTACAATTTTAGAACATTAACTGTAGGTGGAAGTTTCTCCATTTCTCAGAGCTAATTAGTAAATCCCCAGGAACAAGATCCTTATGAAATGCATGGATGTCTACATTAAAATTCATTAGCTTTGATTCAACTTGATTGACATAGGAATCCATTCTTTTGTTCAAGTTATTAGCAGAGGACTTGAAGCTACCTGTTTATTAGATGTCCTAAGAACTCCCAATCTCCCATTCCAAAAAAAAATTGTAACCTAGTGTATATGATTTAAAAGGTGTGCCTCAGGCTCACCTAGGCACACAAGTGAGGTGCATTTTAGGGTATGCACCTGCCTAGGTCCCAAGGGTAGCACTTTCAAAAGGTGCATCCCTGATGTGCCTAGTGTGTGCCTGGTGGGCCTTGCACTTCAGCCCAGGTGTGTGCCTTTTTGAAGATATGTGCAATTTTTCTGTTTTTTTAATGCTTAGCAGCTAGGCTGCAAGCCCAAACAAATCCATATTAGGGTGTTAAATTATTAATCCCTATAAAAAGGTTTTATAACTGTGTCTTTTAAAAATATCTTTTATTAGGATGAATGAATCAGCAACATTAGAAAATGTGGGGTTTTCTCCGCTCCAGTTCAAAGCTTTGAAAACCCCATATTTGCTAAGGTTGCTCATTCAATCATCCTAATAAAGATATTTTTAAAAGACATTTAAAGTTATAAAACCTTTTTTTATAGGGATTAAGAATTTAAGACCCTGATAAGGACTTGTTTGGGCTTGCCTTGAGGGGCTTGGTACAAAGGTAGCTTGTAGAATCAGGAATGTATAATGTTTAACATCACATTATCTCTTTGAAATAATGTAATTGGGGAAAAAATAAAGAGATTAAGATTTATCAAAAAAAATACAGAGATTAAGAGTTTACATGCTCAAATATGTTTTATATGTAATGCTTGGTTTTATTTTTAAATTTTCATTTTAAATATTCTTTACAAGTTATGTTTATATATTTTAATTTGAGATAATAGGTTTTTTTTAAAACATTTATTTTAAAATTTAAGTTTATATTTTTAATTAATGTTGTGTTTAATATTTTTAATGCTTTACATTTTTTTTTTTAATGTTTGGGTGCAAAATGGTCCTTGTGCTTTTAAAACACTGCCAGTGTATGGGTTTTTACATTTCACACCCCTTTCCTGTTCCTAGTTAGAACTTAGAATGGGAAAACTAAGGAATACTTGTATACTATCTTGATTTTGGAAGGAAATATGACTGTTTTCTGACATGTCCTTATTCAAAGCTTCACTGATTGAGTGTAGTCTTCTCTTTCTGGCATGTAAATCTACATTTTTTTATCCTTCTATGTATGATGAACTCTATTTTACAGATTACCTTCCCTTTACTGCTTTAATTTTGTTGAACTATTTTTTCCTTTTCTTTGAGTGTGATACATCTGAATGCATTTTTACATGTTCTCTTTGTATTCTGAGTTTTGCTTTTGGTTTGAAAGATGGTCAGGACCAATTGGAAGGGGAAAATAACTCTGGTGGAGTGAAGACTGCTGAAGCTTCTATAAATCCAAAGAAGAAGAAAAAGTCGAATGCAAAAAATACAAAAGAATTGCTTAAAGCTGGTGCCAGAGTTCCTGATTCTATGGTGAAACCTTCCTTTTCAGGAAAGAAAAGGGTTCAAGTACCGCCGCATCTTCCGTTTGATCCATCTGAGACCCCCATAAGGCCTGAAAAATCTGGAGTGTTATCTAAGTCTACAGAAAAGGGGCCTAAGGAGGACTCAATCCTGTTACCGGAGAAGCCTGCATTTAATGAGAAGGGAGAACCGATGTTTCCTCCTTTTTTTTGGGTGAGAGAGGGTGATGACAATGACGGTTGTATTGAGAAATTGAGTAGTCAACAAATGGAAGGTGATCACACCCAGGATACACTGGGAAAGGCTCCTTGTTTTAGTGATATCAAGGATTCAGATGATCAAAGCCCCATTAAAATGATCAACACTGTAAGTAATTCTTCAGAATACAAAAAAGCCTATGTATGACTTGGAACTTGGAAGTTATACAAAAAATTGATTGACTTGAGTGAGTAGAGTGCTCCTGGATGGCACAGTCAGACACCACTGAGCCAAAGCTTCTTTTTTTTTGGTTTATTTTTGGGTAAATGAGGGTATCAAGAACAAGGAACTGAAGGCCAACTGAGACAGAGTAAATGAATTTGTTAATCACTAAAATTGTGATCCATTTAATAGAAAAAGGCCACTCTACAAAATAACAGTTCCTCAATTTCAGTAACCTTACGGTTCCCATAAGTTTCTGTACCCTTATCTACAGGCTAGTAGCTTGCTTCACATGAAAGTGGAGCTCAGCCAGTCAGATTTTGTGTCAACTTGAAATGGCCTTTGGCAATTTAATTTGGTTTAGCATATATAATTTCTTATATTTTATTTTTGTTGCTTGTTCTTTCCATTCTTTTTTGAAGGGGGAAGTGTGTAGTGCAACCAAATTCACAGATGCTTTTGATAGTGAGATGTTTGAATGGACACAGAGAGCATGCTCCCCTGAACTTTGTTCCACGCCAATGAAGCAGGTATTTCATATGAATATGTTTTGTGATACCCAAAGGCCTGCAATTTACCTTCAAAGTAAGCCTTTTTGTTTAAACCCTTTTCTAATACTGGAATTCAAATAAAATGCAGGATGTAGACAAGAGTGAACTGGATGAAATTCAGGAAGATGAAAGTGATGCATTCCAACATATTTGGTCCAGACCTTCTAAAGCAGATGACCCTGTTTCAGAAAATGTGGAGGGTGTTAATGTCAATCATAGAACTTCAAATACTGATGTGGAGTTGCCTAACTTGTACTCTAAAATAAAAACTGCAAGTGATCAAAGTATGAGAAATAACTCCACAAGGAGGGATAAAGGAACCAATGAAGGAGCCCTATGCAAGCATGTTAGGAAAACCATGGATGAAGTTATGGAAGGAGTTCCTGTTATTTCAAATAAAAATGAGAATGCTCTGAGTCAGGCATATAAGGTCGATGATGGTAATAGTCTAAACTTGGTTGGCAAGACTTTTAAAAGGAATAAAAAGAATAGCTCCGATGCTATTAATATGACAAAAGTACTAGATACTTTTATATCAATTGAAGAGAATCAAGGGAGTAAGAATATGGATGTGGAGTTGCCTGTTTCGTTGCGTGAGAAATCTAAAAACAATAAAAATCTGAACTTGAAGAATAAAGATGGGAAAAGTGGTAGTAATATTAATGCCCAGTGCCAGAATGATCGCCCTAAAAGATCAAAATGCCAAAAGGCAGATATTTCTGTGACCAAAGTGCTCAAAGAACTTCCCACAAATCAAAACCCTGGAAACAAAAGTATTGGTACCCAGTTTCTGGCTTCATCTTCCCTAGAAAACAATGTAGTGGCTCTTGGTTTTGGGGAGAAAAGCAGTGGAAGGTCCAGAAAGATTAAAACCCATCCTCTAAGGGAAAACGTGAGGAAGAGACTGAAAGTCTCCACCAATTCTAGTTTACAGAAGCTATTTGAAGTTCCACATTCTTCTAAGGAGGCTGCTGAGAAGGGAACTAGAGCTTCTAGTGATGAAGTAAATTTTGAGAATGGAACTGCTGATAATCAAGTAAGAACTGAGGGTGCTCTTTGTGCTGCTAAGGACATGTTTTTGCAGAAATGTGAGAGCATCCCTGATCGAATCTGTTGTGCTTTTTGTCATTGTTCTGAAGATTCCGAGGTATTCATGTTTTTTCATTTTTCATATGTCTTTGTTGTCATAACCTCTTTCTAATTTGCAAAGCAAAATTACAGGCTTCGGGAGAGATGTTGCATTACTTCAATGGCAGGCCTGTTGCTGCAGATTACAATGGAGGGTCTAATGTTATACATTCACACAAGAATTGCACTGAATGGTGTGAAACTCCTTCAAACAAAAGAAAAGATATTGCTTTTCTATTTGTGATATCTGTCCCTTTAATGTTAGGCATTAAAGCATTCTTCATTTGTGCTCATTTGTCCCTTTCATGGGTTTGACTGAATTAACCTATTCTTTATCAAGTTTTGTTAGGCATTAGAGCATGCTTCATTTGTTGATGACTTTGAGTGTTCTGGTCCATGATGTGCTCAATTGTTCCCTAATTTAACTATAATTTCATCATGTGGTTCCATCAGGGAACATCTTTCAGATGCCTATATAAAGTTACACACATACATGTATCTAAATGCACATGTGCACATATCAAGCTTACCAATCTACAATGTTTTTAGTGAGAAACTATTAAATGCATATTTCTCTTTCCAAAATTGAAATGTAGGGCTCCTAATATATACTTTGAAGATGATACTGCAATCAATCTTGAAGCTGAATTGGCAAGAAGTAGAAGGATTAAGTGCTGTTGCTGTGGAATCAAGGGGGCAGCTCTTGGATGCTATGAGAAAAGCTGCCGCAAGAGCTTTCATGTTCCCTGTGCAAAGTTGGTTCAGCAATGCCGATGGGATACTGTAAGCATTCCATCTTATTCTCTTGAACCTCGAATAAAATGTCCTATGAGAACTAATTTTTCTCATATTCTTTCTTTACCTAATGCATTGATTGGTGGAGCTAAGGCAGTAGATTTTGATTTTTTTTTATTATTTTTTTCACAACAGGAAAACTTTGTCATTCTCTGCCCCCTTCATTCCTCTTCCAAACTGCCCAATGAATTTTCTCGACCTCAAGGGCTGAAGAGAAAGAGATCAAAGAGATCAATCCTGAAAGGGTATGCCTTCTGCATTTTGTTTCCTTGGACTTCTTTTATAGGTTTTTGCAATGATAGCATAAAGGCTCTTCTGGATTTTGGTGCCTTATCTCACAAATATCATCTTACATCTTTTTGAATTGTGCTGAAATTTAACTGACTTGACCAGAGAGTCACATGCCCGGCAAGCTGAAGTGGTAATTAAACATTCTTCTACTACAAGGCAGCCATGGAGACACCTTGGATGTAGCAATTGGCTTATTTGTTGCTCGGCTCTCACAGTTGCAGAGAAGGTAAGGCAGAACTTTAGGTAGCTTTTCTGTGGTGGTAAATAATACTGTGATGGTTTTTGAATAATTGGAACTGCAGGAAATTGTTTCTGAATTTGCGAAATTGGCTGGGGTTTCGGTTTCTAAGACATGGAGATCCAATGTGACCCATGTCATTGCTTCAACGGATGAGAATGGGGCTTGCAAGAGAACCTTTAAGGTTTTGATGGGTATCTTGGAAGGAAAATGGATATTGAAGATTGATTGTAAGCACAAGTTGATTCTTTTGTACATTTATCAAACTTACTGATCACTATATTAAATTCTAAAAGGTTCATGAAATGTAATATCTCTTTGTTTTTAATTGTTGATGTTCAGGGATAATAGCTTGCATGAAAGCTATGGAGCCTGTTGACAAGGAACAATATGAAATCAATGTTGATATCCATGGAGTCAGGGATGGTCCTCGTCTGGGAAGGCTTCGAGTCTTGAACAAGGTTATTTGCTCATCAATTACTAACTGGTGTAGCTAATTAGCTATTATAGTTACCATGGTTTTCAAGGTGCAGAGGTGAAGCTAGGTGACAGGGGAGTGCCTTATTGCCTATTTGCCTATGCGATGAGTTTTTTAAAATAAAAAATAAAAATCTTAAGTTTGTTCCCTAGGTTTCATAGTAATAAGCAGTAATCTTTAACTAATAATTACTATAATCCTCATGAAATAAATATAAACCCCATATCAAAAGATAGAAAATCAACATTTATGACAAGAAAGATAAGAAAAGAAAGAAAACATGCGAAACATAAGGGCTGGGACCTATTCACCAAAAAAGGGCTTGAGTCCTTGTTTGGTCCTAGGAAGAAGATGAAGAAGTCCTATTGATTGTTCTTATGTGTCCAATTGGATAAAATCTTCAAGTTATTTCTTACTTATCAATTCAGGTTTAAAGTCTTCAAGACTATTGCCACTGATTTGTGTATCGATTGAACCCAAACAAATAGGAAAATAATAAAAGAAACTAGTATAAGAGTAATAATATTAATAATATAAACCCACAATACGAATAAGCTAATCTAGTAAAATCTATTGTACTAGGTGTTTGGGCATGGTGATCCTCCAAGAGCGCCTTATTGGTTATTGCCTAGGTGTTGCGATGACAAATGACAACTATGGTAATTGCATATTTGTAATAGACTAATAGTCCCCAATTTCATACAACATATCAGATATGAATCAATTGTAATTTACATTTGTATGGAAAATGCACATGAACCTATTATAATTTGTAAATTTATACTCAAGATAATTTATGCAAAATGCTTAAAAATGAATGTGTTATAAATCTATGATTTACACATGGGAACAGGAAACCCCTAAATCAAGTCAACTTAATTTGCAAAATATTTATTTGTTACACAGTTTTACAAGTGCCAATATACTTTTTTACAATATTTTAATTAAATTTAAAAATATTTAGATATGTATCATCTGTATCAGCCTTAGGGCTGCAACTTGGGTCAGGTTAGCCCAAAACCAACCCATAAAAGTTGGGTTGAGTTAGGTTGGATTGGCAATTGGGTTAGGGTTGAGCCCTTGGGCAACCGTCTCTGGTTCTACTATTGCTAATGTACATATGTATTGTAGTCCTACTACATACAATCATAATCCATTTATCTTAAATATAGCCATATATATGCCCATATGGCTATATTTGTAGGCATTGATTTTTTTTTTCATTTATAGGTATTTATCTTTTTTGTTTTGTTTTCTTCTAATTTTTCTTTTTTCCATATATGTTGTGCTAATGTATGATGTTTCACATTATTGGTTTGATCTTGTTGGTTGCCATTAGTGATTTTCATTCCATAATTTTGTGCTTTATTGTTGCTGATTTCATGATTTTAAATTTTCAATATGTGATCTATCATAATTCATGATTGACTTTAATCATTTGAAAAATTTCTTTTTTTCCCTCACATTTTGTACTAAAAGAACCAATGAAAACTTCAAACAAGCAAATACCAATAAAACATTTGTTCAATATATGGTCATTAAAGTTGACTCTAGGTCTCTTGATCAAAGACCATGAGAATTTGGGATATTTTAAGAGGATGGGAGAAATGAGCCTAGCCCAATCTGAAGCTTTACATTGGGTTAGGGTTAGGGTTAGGGTTGATTAGGTTGGGTTGAAGGACAGGTTGGGCGTTCAGAACCTTGGATTGGACTATGGTTGACCTCAACCTGACCTAACCTGGCCCAACTACCCTAAACCAGCCTATATCTATCCAAGACAAAGAGAAAGGGTGGGGTGGTCTTGATGTAGTTGAGTTCTGTGTGTATTGTACGCTTTACTGCAAATAAGGAATACTTATTGGCATGTATCCACTTTGTTGTATCAATACTTTGAACCTTGCTTACGTCAATAACAGGTTCTGGTGGATTAATAAACCATAATTTTTTGTTTTTTTTTTATCAGCACTAAGGATTTCTTTTAGCTTTTTTATTCCATTTTGACATGACTTTTGAAAACATTTTTGCATGCATTTCTTGCTATTCTATTTTCTGGTCATGTTTCAAACTTCAGTTAAAAGTTCATAGTGTTGTTGGTTACAATTATAAAAGTATAAAATACAGTAGGTGCTAAGCTTTTGTAGAATTGAGGTGGGTTCTCACTTTCAACGTGCAGCATCCAAAGCTTTTCAATGGGTTTATGTTCTATTTTACTGGAGAATTTATGCCTTCATACAAGGGTTATCTGCAAGACTTGGTTGTTGCTGCTGGAGGAACTGTTCTACAGAGGAAGCCCATTTCAAGAGATCAGGAAAGACTATTGTGCGGGTCCTCTAAATCTGAAATCTTCATAATTTACAGTGTTGATCTACCTGATAAGTGTGATCCTGGAAAGAAGACTATGATTTGTAATCGCAGGCGAAGCGATGCAGAGGTGCTGGCAAATTCAACTGGAGCCAAGGTGGCAAGCAGTGCATGGATCTTGGACTCAATTGCTGGCTGCAAGTGCAGAAATTTCTATAATAAGCGTTTATTATTTTGAGGCCGATGCCATTGTTTATTACAGATCAACATCCTTGTAATGGTTCATGCTTTGTGTAAATATAGTTCATCCAACTTACTAGTGGCCTTGAATCTTGCAAAAGACATGAATTTCTCTCCCTAATTATGAACTGTAATATATATCCATCCATTCAAGCAGAGAAATATGAACTGTTGTACCATAGACATTTGTTGCTTAAATTCTTATTCTGAGAAATCAAAAGAAAAACTTTAAGGTTGTGTGCATATATACCATTTAGAACTGGACCTTGGTTATCTACTTATCTCCACCATGGAGATGATATTTTTTTTTTACTTACTGTATTTTTTTGAGGGAGAATAAGGAATTGGGATTTGCTCATCACGTAGTGCTCCTCACACTGACCTCATGTGTGGCCGGGACATGCTGTGAGGAACACTATTTTAAACATTTATTGCTTTTTGTTTGATTGGGTGTTTCAAATAACACCCCATAAAGCTATCTCCCACGTCAGCTTAACTTTGTTTTCCCAAACAGTTCATGCAAACATTTCCGTTTTTTAATGTTTATTTGATAAACATTGAAAACAGTGGTTTTATGCACAATAAACACTACTGCCCAAATGGTGCTGATTTTCCCATAAACGCCCACCGAATAAAAAAGATAGATGTACAATGTACAACATAAAAAAAGAAAAAGGGGGGCATAGAGTTGCTATTATACAAGATTGATCTATGAACACTACTTTTTGCCAAACTATCAGCTAAAGAATTAAATTCTCTTGAAGCCCATTTAAAGGAAGCTCTAACTGAATGCGTAGGTGTCTTGCTTCTGCCATATAATGGAGGACACTCCAAGTCCAAGGCCTTCCGTGATATCTACTTAACCATTTAATGGTGTATCCACCACTAATAACTGAGGCCCAAATCACCTCGCCTTGGATTTCCTAAAGAGTTTCCATCGAAATTGAGAGTAATCTCAATACTAACAATTAATGAGTTTCCATCGAAATTGAGAGTAATCTCAATACTAAGAATTAATGGGAACCTAAGTGAGCTGCATATCAAGAAAAGGAGAGGGGACTCAATGTTTCCATTCATGTCTTCTATTGAGAACCCAGCAAACTCATCACAAGTTGAAGCCCACAAATTATACAAAGTGACCACTCTATCTTCTAACTCTTGATAAGTTTTGTTATCATGAGGTTTCTCTCTTTCCAAATTCCCCACATAACAGCTTAGTTTGATTGCGAATGCCACAGGTGTTGGAAGGTTAGGATCCATCATATGGATGGCTGAACCATGTTAGATGGCTGTGTGAAATTTCAAAATTTCCTAGTCTTTTTTGGGGATCAGATTCCTAATCCTGCATTTTTCAGGATAGGTCTTGCATTGAACCGGACCGGATTTGAAACCAAACTGATGAGGGGTAATTTGGCACGACCTAGTAAGTAAAGGTCATGTGGACGTGATCTGCCAGTAGGTTGACAACTCAGCAAGAGGAGCCTAGTTAGTAGTCTTCAGAGCTCGGGTGATTCGGTCACCTCGGTATGGAGGCACCTCAGCACCTAAGCCAATTCGGGTCCCAGGAACCGAAGTGACACATAATCGAATCCAGAAGCTTCCGAACCTCCCGGGATCATGCCACGTAATAACAGGCCTTATCCTCTCCCTGCCCGGATCGGGAGGTAACGATATACTTCATTGACTGATACGTTACTCCCCATCTAAAGCGGAAATGAATCTCATCTACTTGGTCCGAAGATCCTAGAACCGTTTCGTGAGACCCACGACAACTCAACTATATAAGGGCATCAACCCCTCCAGGGCCCAGGTACGCGCGATTATTTACATACAAGATCTCTAGTATTCAAGCTTTTAGCTCGCAACAATTGCAAGAATACTAACTTAAGCATCAGAGCGACCTCACCGGGTTATCCACCCTGATCTCTCTGATCTTTGTTTTGTAGTTTGATCAAGCTCGCCACACGAGCAACATCCAGGCAACCTTCCAGCTAGGAGCTTTCAGATTGCGCATCATCAATTGACGCCGTCTGTGGGAAACGATAGAAAGGTCATCCCAATCCTAGTCACAATCTCAACCTCAATGGCATCTTCCAACCACAACAGAAAGAGAGACATAAACGTCATTGGGGGGAAAATTCCTCAGTTACATAGTGAATCGACGTGATATCGAAGCCAACCTGGATAAAATCAAGGCTATCTTAGAAATGCGACCACCCCAGAAAATCAAGGAGGTACAATGACTGACTGGCCGGGTAGGTGCCCCAAACTGATTTATGTCTAAATTGGTAGGTCGGTGCCCCCCCTTTTTTAAGGCAATCAAGAAGAATGAAACTTTTGAATGGACTGAAGAGTGCCAATTCGCATTTGATGAGCTGAAAAGGTACCTAAGTACCGCCCCGGTTTTAACCCGACTTGAGGAAGGAGATGAATTGAAGTTGTACCTCTTCGCGAGTGATGAGGTGGTCAACTTGGTACTAATTAGAGAAGTAGACCGGGTTCAACGACCCGTCTACTATGTAAGTAAAGTGTTGCAGGACGCGGAAACCAGATATCCCGACATCGAGAAGCTGGCGTACACGCTAGTAGTAGCAACTCGGAAATTACGCCCATACTTCCAAGCCCATACCATCGTCATCCTTACTGATAGACCTCTGAGGCACATCCTTAAGCCTGAGGTGTCAGGGAGATTGACGAAGTGGTCCATCGAGCTTAGCGAGTATGACATCTGGTTCGAGCCACGACTAGCAATCAAAGCCCAAGTCTTGGTGGACTTCGTAGCAGAATGCACGTTCAGCACATCGGCCCCTGAGCTGATTGAGCCTACTAACATATCGGAGGCATCAACCAGCGCGACATTGGTCCCGGTTAGAGTAGTACCGACCTGGGACGAGGAGCCCTGGATCCTCCACGTAGACGGTTCATCCAACCAGCGAGGAAGCAGTGCAGGACTGATACTGTACGGACCAAGCGAGGTGAAGCTAGAGTACACTCTCCGGTTCGGATTTGAGGCGTCGAACAACGAGGTGGAGTATGAAGCATTAATTGCCAGGCTAAACTTAGCGAAAGAAATGAGAACAAAACATCTCATCATGTGCAACGATTCCTAACTGGTGGTCAACCAAGTCAATGGTGACTACAAAGCACGCGACTCGACTATGGCGATCTACTTAACCAAAGTCAGGGAGATCCTACTAGGCTTCAGCTCTTGTCTCATTAGGCAAATTCTAAGGTTCAAGAACGCTGAGGCCGACGCCTTATCACGACTAGCAAGTACCGACGACAACACCATGAGAACTGTGTACATAGAGGACCTACCTCGGCCCAGCATTTTCGAGGGGGCAGAAGAGGTCGCTCCCGTGTTGCAAGGGGAACTGAGCTGGATTGACTCGCTCGTTGATTATCTGCTCCACGGGACCCTATCTGCAGAACACAATGCAACTCGAAGGGTTGAGCGTCAATCAGCCCGGTACGTCCTTATAGACGGACGACTGTACAGGAGATCTTTCACGCTTCCCTACCTACGTTGCCTGCGACCCTTAGAAGCTGAGTTCATACTTCGCGATATCCATGATGGATTATGCAGAGGACACTTGGGGGGCAGAGCCCTCGCCCAAAAAGCATTAAGGCAGGGCTACTATTGGCCCACAATGAAGGCAGACGCACTCGAGCTCGTAATAAAATGCGACAGATGTCAGAGGCATGCTAACATCCTCCATCAACCTACTACTAATTTGAAGTATCTTACTAGCCTGTGGCCCTTCGCACAATGAGGAATCAACATCCTTGGTCCTTTTCCGCCGATGACCGGGCAGAGGAAGTTCTTGCTCATGGTAGTGGACTACTTCACGAAGTGCATGGAAGCCGAACCGTTGGTAAATGTTACAACCCAAAATGTGCAAAATTTCTTTTGGAAAAGTATTGTGTGCTGTTTCGGACTACCCAAAGTCTTGATTTTGGATAACGGGAAACAATTTGAGGACATCAAATTCCAGAATTAGTGCATCGAGATGGGGATTCAACAAAATTTCACTTTGGTAGCACATCCACAAGCAAATGGATAGGCCGAAGTGACGAACAAGGCTATCCTTTCCTGACTAGAAGCCTACCTAGCATGAATTAAAGTGTTGTGGGTGGACGAGCTACCCAATGTCCTTTGGGCCTATCGGACTACCATCAAGACCGTGACCGGTGAGACACCCTTCAACCTCACATACGGGACAAAAGTCGTGATCCCAACAGAGATTGAAGTACCGACATTGGGACTCGAAGCTTACAACGAAGAGGCAAACAACGATGAGCTCAAAACTAAGTTGGACCTCGTCGAGGAGGTATGCGATTTGGCCCACATTCGAATTGCAGCTTACTAGCAACGAGTAGCTCGGTATTATAATGCCCGGGTCAAGAAGCGACTGTTCTGAGTTGGTGGCCTGGTCCTCTGTAAGGTAATGGTACTTGAGCCCAGTGTGGGTAAGCTCGGTCCGAATTAGGAAGGACCATACTGGGTGAGATGGGTGTTCGGAGAAGGAACCTATGAGCTCAAGACCATGGAAGGGAAACAAGTACCTCAAGCTTGGAATGTTGACAACCTAAGGAGATACTATCTGTAATCCTCAACGCAAACAAAAACGACTAAGTCCATTGGATCACTGAGCTAATCTTATGGATGACGAACTGGAGAGAGGACCTTAAGTCACTCCCAGAAGCCTAAGGGCTATGGTGTTGAGCTGACAAGAGATCTCGGCATGATATAAGACCCAGTTGCCTCTCTGGCATGGGCAAAGAAGTCCTAATTGCCTCTTTGGCATAGGCAGCTTAAGACCCGGTCGCCTCTTCAACACGGGCTCAATAAAACCTAGTCGCTTTGGCATGGGTAAGGCGAAGTAGCCCAGGCACAGACAGGTTGGGCATGCACCCTGCAGTGTTTGTTCACCCCGGCGTATAAAAACGATTAGATTATTCCTATTCGAGTCGAGCTTGCTAGTTCAAGAGTAATCTACACTTAGAAAAGTTTTGCTCCTATTTTGGTTTAGCTCGCCAGCTTGGGAAAAATCTATACTTAGAAAAACTTTGCACACAAAGAGTTTTGCAAAATACTTGTATTCCATTGGATAAAGCACTTCGAGTGCATAGTAACAAAAAAAAAAGAAAAAAAGTTTACAACTGTTTAGCCGATCTCAGAGGCTTGGGAATTCAAGTATTTACAAAGGGGGTCCAAGAAAAGAGGTATCAGTCAGTTCAGGGCTCCTCATCCCTAGCAGTGGCGTCGGCGGGCAGATTTGTTTCCATGTGGTCCTTGGCAGCATCAGCTCCCTCTCCCTCTCCCACTGTCTTATCGTCGAGAAGGTCGTCGTCACTCTCCTCCTCGGAGTCTGGCTCCTTAGCGGCTTTAACGGCCATCTCCTTGGTGATCTTAAACATTGTGATGGCACTAAGGTCGAGGTGGGGAAATTCACGCCGGGTCAAGCATCTACTGAGCTTAAACCCCTTGCGGTAGCCCGCTGTCCCGACCTTGACCAACTTCTCGCGATACTCTGCCGATGACTTGTATTCCTTGACAGCCTTGTCCTTGGCATCCTCCATCGCCTGGAGCAGAATTTCAGTCCACTCCTTCACCAGTGCCTCGAGGTTCTCATTCTCTCTCTTCAGAGTCACCTCACGCTCCTCTAGCTGCTTCTTCTCCGCTTTGAGCTCCTTCTTCTCCGCCATCAGCAGAGTCAATAACTCCTTTTTGGCTTGCACATCGTTTTTCAGCTGGTTGATCTCGCTGCGAGCTAAGTTGAGCTCGAAGTGAGCACTTCGGGATGACTCCTTAGCTTTGATAGCTCGCTTCAAGTTCATCTCGGATTGGTAGGCCAGGGCATGGATCAAGGAGTTCACCTACCAAAAGAGAAACCAAAATCTTAGTATGGAGAAAAATCTAAGTAGAATTTAATCCAAAGATTGAATACTACCACCATGCAGTGTGTGGCTGCTCTGGCCCCTAGCTGAGCGACCGCCAACGAGCGACCTCCTCGGCGAATACTGCATCCTTGCTTTTGAGGAGGCCGAACTTCGTAGTCAAAATGCCCTGAGAAGAAGTATTGCTACTTGACGAAGTGGTGGTCGCCTACACGTGCTGAGGCTTGGAAGATGTGGTCTCCTTGGGCACGCGAGGCAGAGTAGCCTTGCCTTGGTCCTCCTTAACCAAGTCGATCACAGGAGGCTGTTCGGCGACTGGTGGGTGCTTGAGGACGGAGGCGCCGACGTCAGAGGTGGTGGTCTCGGTGTGAAGGCGAGCCTTTTTGGAGGCCCTCTTCTTCTTCTTCCCCTTCTACATGCTTCTGAAGAGCTCATCAGCGGGGATGTCAGCCATGACAGCTATAAAAAGATGACGAACTGAGTTAGATGCAACATCAAAGTAAAACAAAACAAAGAAAACAAGTACAACAGTTGGTGACCTACTAGGAGGACTTAGACAGGCTTGTATGAGCTTTTCCTCGGTCACGAAGTTTTTGAACTTCAAGCCGAGCTTCATCCAAGATCGGACCTCCTCCCGTGTCTTTGGGTCCAATCCGATGCCGGGGTCCTGGATGGCTGCCCTCCAGTGAGTCGGGAACGGCCACCCCTCGGTGTTACGGACCACGAAGTAACGTCTCTTCCAGGCCAAGACTTTGTTTGGGAGCTTGTGCATCAACTTGTACCTGGGGTGATGAGACATATAATAACTTCGCCTGTGCTTGGGTAGAACACAAGCCGAGTTTTTCTTGATGGAGAGGATCAAAGAGAAGATGTCGAGGTCTAGAGGTCAGTTATAATCATGGAAAAGGGAAATAGTACCTACGTTGTTGCGGATGGAGTTTGGATGTAGCTGGTCTCTGGCGATATCAAAAAACTTAATGAGTTCAACTATGAAAGGGTGGAGTGAAAGAAGCAGCTCAACTATGAGCCACTTCTCAAAGACCACGATCTCGTCATGACTGTGATCCCAAGGAAAGTTGCCTAAGGGAATACTGTATACTAAGTTATTAGGGAGTCTATACCGGGCTACTAAAGACAGGAGCCTGTCCGCTGCCATTGTAGACAGACCAAAGCTGTCCGGCATACGATTTCGCTGTGAGGTGGAGGCCAACTTACCAGAGGCTTCTCGCTCTCGCCAAGGTGAGTCCGCCTTGGATGGATTGGGGTCCACATCCTGTGCCAAAGTGCCCACCTCGGCAGCATGAGGTTCTGTGATCTGTGCTGAGGTACCCACCTCGGCCCCAGCGGATTCACCGCTCCCATCTAAAAGGCTATCTAGGCTATGACTAGACATGCTAATGGAAAGGACAATGGAATCGAAAGCAAAGGAAGACAAACTCACCAAAAGAAGCCGAAGAAAGCAAGATGACCTCGGACTAGGGATAGCTGACACCGAGCTGGGATACTTGAACGCGACCTCAAGGACTTTAGATTCGCGGTTTGTGGCGAAGAAAATGGACCCTTCGGCCCCTATTTATAGCCAATTATATCCAGGGATCAACGAATGAAATTTGTGTGATCCAAAGGCTCCTAGGAAAACCGACTGTATGATACCCGAGGTTGAAATCAGATGAGCGCGCATTTTGACGTCCACGGAGTTTATAATCGGCTTGGTGTCCGCGCGTACCTGATACGCGACCTGGGTCACTTTTTGGTCGAGCCAAACGGGCGAACAGGTCCAACCAAAGGTCCGCCCTCCATACCACCTAGACATCGTACTAAATCCACCTAGGTTCGTCATGAACTCCTTACGTCGGGTTAGGACCCCTGGCACGAGGAGTGGGGGGCAATTGATGAGGGGTAATTTGACACGACCTAGTAAGTAAAGGTCACATGGACGTGATCTGCCAGTAGGATGACAACTCAGCAAGAGAAGCCTAGTCAGCAGTCTTTAGAGCTCGGGTGATTCGGTCACCTCGGTACAAAGCCACCTCGGCACCTAAGCTAGTTCAGGTCCCAGGAACCAAAGTGACACATAATTGACTCCAAAAGCTTCTCAGCGGACTCCGAACCTCTTGGGATCACGTCGCGAAACGATAGGCCTTATCCTCTCCTCGCCTGAATTGGGCGGTAACGATAGACTTCATTGACTAGTACGTTACTCCCCATCTAAAGCGGAAATGGGTCTCATCTACTCGGTCCAAAGATCCTGGAACCATTTTGTGAGACCCACGATAGATCAACTATATAAGGGCATCAACCCCTCCAGGGCTCAGGTACACGCGATTATTTACATACAAGCTCTCTAGCATTCTAGCTTTTAGCTCGCAACCACAACAAGAATACTAACTTAAGCATCGGAGCGACCTCACCGAGTTATCCACCCTGGTCTCTCTGATCTTTGTTTTGTAGTTTGATCCAGATCGCCACGTGAGCAACGTCCATGCAACCATCTAGATAGGAGCTTTCAGATTACGCATCATCCACAAACAAAGAGGGAAATTTATACCTAACATGGATACCACAAACGTAGATCCCAAGGTGGGAGTTCATGCCCAAATTAGTCCTAAAACCAGCCTCCACCAAAAATGACACAGTGTATAGGTGAAGCTGATTCTACAACACAGTTTTTAGCAAAACTGCAACCCAACTGCTTAGATCGAAATGGGGAAGTTGAGCATGAAATTCCTTTGGATTTTTTCTTGCTAAAATCAGAAGAAAATTGATCTCTATCAATCCTTGAAAGCCTAGGTCTTGATAGGGTTTCTTGAAAGACAAAAGATAAGAAGAGAGCATAAGAGAGAGTGGTCTTCTAGTCAGGTTCACCCTCTTCTTCTTTTATCTCTTTATGGAGCACTTTCTTAATCAAATTTGGAGATTATCTAAATCTAATTTGGATTTGGACTCTTTTAAGAGATGAGCCTTATCTTCTTAAGAGGATGAGTGCTCCATACCCATTTCCAAACCCAGATTTGACCCAGAGGTTGTCATGTGACAAATTAATTTATGTGACAGCTTAATTAATCTTATTAATTATGGCGTGAGACCCCACAATGACCTCACATAAGTCCACATGGGTTCAACCCAACATCTACGAAAAGGCTTGGCCAAATTTATTGCTAAACGTAGTGAACCCCTGAGCACATCACTATGGGCTTAATATGAGCCCAACATTTACACCTAAATGATTCTTGAATTCAACCATCCTACGAAGACCCAAGGATAATAGACTTAAGTAAAATAAAGCCCCTTAGGCAACCAACCCTGTAATGGTCTCTTACACTTACAACCTCTCCCCTAGCTGCAAGGTATAGTGCCACACTCTCTGCTCGGATGCATCATAGGAATTAAAACATTTTGCAAATATTTTCATGATATATATATATATATATATATATATATATATATATATATATATTTATATATCATAAATATATTTTGCAAAATCAGATTTCAAAACACTATTGAAATTGACAGTTCAGGTTTCCATCAGAGTGTAAATCCTATCATTCACTTTGTCCAACAAAGAGGCTGACCCTATCACTATGATCACCCACTAAAGTGAATTCCCAGGTTGCCCCAACATACCTAGGTTTTGACCCTTGATGGATTTCACTAATTGGCATATCAAAGACAGTCCAATCCAACACCTAGTGTAGTACCATAATCAAGTTTAGGGGTTATGTGTAATTTTCCAGTTTTGCCCATCAATCTCCAAGGTCCAACGCATAACTGGAAAATGGTTCGTGTTTAGTGTTTCATCCAAACACACACTGCATGTGCTTTGGGTTTAATCCTAGCTGATGCAGCACGATCTGGGCACTCCTAGCTGGCTGAAACTTGGCTCCTAGCTGTAACAGACGACACCTGAGATGAAGAGGAATGTGAAGAGTTCCCGGGGAGCTCTCCCTGCGGGAACACTCCGATGGCTAAGTTAGAACTCAGAGAAAAACTCAAAGAAGACACAGAGAGTTAAGAGTGCTGAAAGTGCTAGTTTCAATACCTTTGTTTTGTGAGGGTCGGGGTCTTCTTATACCGGAGCTCAGTCACATTAGGCGTAACCACCACTGCCCTAGCCGTTACTGCCAGGACTGAGGTGGCAGGTACAGGCTGCTGCTGCAGGGTACAGACTCGTCAGGCGTGCCATGCTTTTCAGAGATGGCAGGCACGACGCCGCCTGGCAAGAGATGTGGGCACTACCACCAGATTCGACAGGTACGGATGTCAAGCGGATCTTCCATGCAGGCTGCCGAGCTACTTTGTACCGAACCACCTGGGGCTGGGTTGCCTTGCACCGAGGTGCTCGCACTGGAAGCGAGCCTTGAGCAAGTACGAACAGGAGTTTCGACGGTGCTGCCCCGAGGTGTTTCTCCCTCGGTACACTTAGCCAAAAGCTGGGGTGCTCCCTTCTTAGGAAGGGAGAGCTCGGGGCCCCTTAGGAGGAGCTCGGGGCGCTCCACCTTCAGGCTTGGGGCGAGCTGGGCCTTGCTTCTCGGCGAGTTATCACACCCGCTGAGTCGTTTGGTCGGGGCTCGACGAGCTTGTTACGCCGAGTTGCGGCCAGGCTGTCGCGCTGAGTTGTCGCTTATGCCAGGTCATATACACGTGTCCCCGTGTTACGAGGTCGGACCAAATCACCCTACATCACTAGCTGTTGAGACAAGCTGCCCCAACTTCATTTATAAATAAATTAGCACGAGTCTCATAAGTGTCTAGATTAAGGGGTTATTTCATATAAACATACCAATATCAACATAAAACAATAATGTACTTTTATTCGTTTACAAATAAATGTATTTGTACATCAGTTAGATTGGAGCTGAGGGCATATACTGTCTAACAACAAGCTCCTTCTTCAATTCCACATAACAAAGTCTATTTGCATGAATCCCTGACCCCGACTAGCTTATTTCAAATGTTGGTGTGTTCACATTTCATTGGGGTCTCATGAAACCATGGTTGCAACAGATTTCCTGGCTTTGAGAACAACCACCCTTCTTAAATGGACCCTAAGGCCCTATTTGGCAATGTTCCGTGAGAGTATTTTTGTTGTTCCCACTTCCCAGTGTTCTTGCGGAATAGAACACATTTGAGAAAAAAATGAAAGAAACGAGTGACAAACTGACGCTCTCAAAAGAACACCTTCTCTGGAAACACACGGTTCCCACAACGTCCATGTCTAATAACGAACACGTGTGGGACGTTCCCACGTGAGAGAAGGGGGTGGTATTGTCATTTGTGCAAAAATATAAACTCAAGCCCTATATAGCAGTTCACGTTCATTTAACCTCACTGCTACTGCACAACCCAGAAGAGAATTGAAGTCTTGCTGCGTCAAGAATTAGACGATGATCGACCGGAAAAGGGGTCGCTGGAGCTAAGTCAGAGAGGCTGCTTGAGAATGAGCAACAACCGTTGAGTCTCGGCTATCGGCCATCATTGGTTTCATATGTTCAACAGTCGTTGAGTATCGGTTGTTGGCCATTAGAGCAACAGTAGGTCATCAGCAACCGTTGTTGTCGTTCAACTCATCAATGTCGAAACCTATCATAAGGATCCGATCTTGGTTTCCTCCTCCACCTCAAGGAGTTTCTATGCATGGGGATGATTTCAAGCTGCTATCAGGAATGGAGGTCATTACCTTCCAATATTTCTCTTTTACGTCATATTCCATGACCCCTTTTTGCTCTCCTCCATTACTGCCACCCACAAAGCACCACTGCTCGCGGGGAGTAGAAATGATGGCCTTTGGGCTGGCACTGAGGAAGGGCCACACCTCCTTTATCTTTATCTTGGACCAAGACTCAAGAATCAAGTTGTAGCACTCTGCGTCTGATTTGAATCACCCTTGTCTCTTGGTGCCGTACTCGCTAACCACCCAGAACCTGTTGTCGCCATCGCAGGACAATCCTTGACACTCATCCCTCTCCTCCACCGATCGCAAACTGTTCTTCTGGATGTCGTGTTTTCCCGCCATGTGACACTCATCCCTCTCCTCCAAGAATAAGAAATCAAATTCTTGTTGTTCTAGCATAGGAATTTCTAAAGGAACGAAGAACAGGTGGGAATGTTGCCAAACAGGCCCTAAATGTTCCGCTTTGCATTCAGCCCACTCTTCTTAAGACCCCACCTAGCTAGACCAAATTTGAGTAATTCCCTTTTTCATTTTTTGCTTTCAAGGAAGTTTAGGGCTGCAACTAGGGTCAAGCCGAGGTCGGCCCAATCCTGGCCTTGTCTTGTAATGCCAGATGGGTCTGGGCCTAATCCAATAGTCCCAATGAATTTGCGAAAACCACATGTCAGTTGGAATGGTTTTAAAAAACGGTCGGAAAATGAAACCATTTTAGCCACTGATTCCTAGATTAAACGGTCTGCCAATCCAGTCCGAAGCTCGATTGGATGGTTTTGGGGTCCAAAACGGACCTAGAGCCATGACCGATTCCCATGTTAACCGATCCATCATCCGGTCCGGTCCAATTTTCAAAGGCCCAACCAACCAAATGTGTGGTGATACAACGGCAGCATTCAAACCTATTTGATACCTCGTAGGGAATAAATAACTATTTGATACCGTAAAATATTTTCATCTTTATTAGTAAGCAAAGTTCCAAACCAGGAGAATTGCTTTGAGTTTGCGTTTATCGGAAAACAAAATTTGCTGCCTGCGACCTGCGTTGCTCAATTTACAACTGAAAGGCAAAAGGTTTGTTTGGGTTTCCTGCACTAAGGTCGGCTCTAGCCTTTGGGTTCCCTTTATTTATTTATTTAACAGACCGAACCGCCTCACAATTATCTCCTGCAAACCTTCATCTCTAATCGTTGGAAAATATTTTCCAACTCTGCCATCTCCTTCTCAATCCTTCTCTGCCGCTCATTGCATTCTCCGACTAGCTGACGGAAATACTGAATCCTCTTGAGGCCTGCCGAAACTGCCAGCCCCATCTCTGCCATCTTTGCTTGCATTTTTGTATTCTCATCCTGTGATTCTTTCAGTTTCTTCGTCAAGAATCGATATCCATCTAAGGACCTGAGGAGATTCTCCGAGAGAAGCTTGTTACGCTCTTGCAGCGCAGCAGCGTTCCCTTCGTCGTATCCTCTTCTACAGTTGCAGTCTTTGTTTCCGGCAGTGCAAGCTTTGACCTTGGCCAATAACATCTTGTTCTGTGCTTTAACATCGCTGAGGTGTTCCTTCGTGTCTTTCAGTTCGTGAACCTTTCGAGAAAGCTCCCCTGCTATTATCTCCTTCTCCTTCCCCAAGCCTGAGAACATCCGTTCCAGGCTCTTCCGTGCCGCCATGCTCGCACTGAGCTCCCTCCGTAGCCTCTGGTTCTCGTCTGTCACCGGTTCGTTTGGCTTCTTTTCTCTTGGTGATACCCTGTTGTTAAGCTTAAGATCGGTGTTGCACCGTCGCAGAACGGCCATCCTTCTCCTACCAAGCGTTTGCGTTTTTTGGATCCGTGCTTTAACGTCGTCGAGAATGGTTAGCATGCTGGCAACTCTTTGCATTTTCCGGTCATCGAATTCTTTAGTGCTTGCGTCTTGATGATCCTGGATTAATTTCAGTAGCAGCCTAACATTTACTGCCACTCCTAAAAAATAAAAAAAAACTAAAGGAAGTAAATAAAAAATGGAAAAAAATTCAACTTGAGAGAGAGAGAGAGAGAGAGAGAGAGAGAGAGGGGTCACCTTCTAAAGTTGGATCATCTGGCCGCTCAAGGCTACAACTCGCCTGATGGAGTAATTCAGGAGATGCATTTGAAGTTCTAATCATCATATTGTCTAAAATCTTCAACCAGGAACACAGGACAAAAAGGCTTTATCTATTAGACAGATCCAATTCCAAATGCCACTGTAATGAATGGAAAAAATGGACGAAAAACTGAGGACAAACAGAAAGAGGAAGAAGAAATGCAAAATGGGTTTCTGTAAGAAGTTTCTTTTCTGTTGTTGAGAGATACAAGAAAGAGGGTCTAACTATGGCCCTCTCTCTTTGCTCTCTGCTCAATTCTCCTCTGCCTCCCTCTATTGATATATTCATATGCTGGAAGGTGGGTTTAGAGCTGTTTCTCTCTCCGAAACCATGGGTGACGGTTTGACCTTTTCACGGCTGTAAGTTGGTTTGACCTTTTTTGTACAATAAAACTACTGGTTTCTCTGAGGTCCGGATTTGTTTCCAATTCCCATTGCCTGGTTTGGGGGTTGACTGACGGTTGAATCACATCTCCTTGTATGGAAAAGTAATTATAATCACAACTTTCAAACTCTTACCCACCAAGGTTGGACATGATGCTTAATTTTACGGTGCAACTTCACTTGGTCTCAGCCTGGTTGGTGGCTCAAACCCAACCCTAGGCCCAAGAGGCCAAGACCCAATTAATTAAATATAGATGTAGTGAGTTGTTTGGCCAGTGCCAGGTATATTAGCAAGTAAACCCATGCAACGCATGGGGTTGAATAAAAATTTGGTTAGGTTTGGGTGGATAAATCTGGATTATGGCATCAGTTTGGGTTGAAGCAAAGGTTTATATTTCCATCTAATTTATAATTAACATATCTTGTTTGTTAGAGAGAGAGAGAGCCAAGAGGGGTATTTAAAAGGAAAGAAGGGAGTTAATGGAAAAGAGAGATTTTACAGATTAATATTGACGATTGGATGGATGGAGGGAGGTCACTAGTTTTAATAATGATATGATTAGAGAGAGTGATAATGTGTTTTATTAGAGAAAATTAAGACATAAGATAGTTTTTACTATGACTTATATATTTTAATAATTTATTTAAAAATAAATAATCATGTGTGAGAAAAGAGAAGAGGGGGAGGTCTGTGTGAGGTATGAGGACTTTTGGATCTCCTCTTTTCTCTTTATAATATAGATTAATGAAATCTCATAAATAATAGGGATGCAAATGGATTAAATTGGATTCAAATTGAGGTATATGCAAGTGGTCCTATAATGTAAGTCCTATATCTAATCCCATCCGACGATCTAACGGATCTTACAAGGATTAATTCGAATTGGGGTATATTCTAATATGGTCCTATAATGTAAATCCTATATTCGATCCCATTTGATGATTTGAAAAATCTTACAAAGATTAATTCAAATTCAAATTCAAATTCACTAAGGATTAATGTCTGATATATCTAATTCTGATATGATCCAATTTAATTATTAATAGGAAAAAACAAAGTAGTCTATACAAAGAGAAAAACATATTTTCAACCATTTTTGTCATACATATTTTAAACAAAATGAGGGTATACATGTTTTTTTAGAAATCAACATAAATAATATAAAAATCAAATTACAAAAATGCAATATATATATTTCCAATTATTTGATTGAAACATGTGAAAAATACATAAACTATCAACTATCCTTCATATAGATTCACAATACCTGGATATCTAAGAGAGATTTATAATAAACATAAAAAACAATAAATAAAATATATATAAAAAAGAGGGGGGAGTTTCTTGTTGTGATTGTTCTTTGTTGAATTGATTAAGAATTTTGTATTTGTGCTTGTGCATGCCTTGGGATCACTATGTGGGCTCCACCTATTGTCCCTCTCCCCCATTTCAGTCTTACCTATACTGGTTCAGCTGACTGCATTGGGTTTGGAGTCACTAAAAGTAGAAAATGATTTTGATATAACTTCGGAAGATCCCATCACCTCTATTTCACTTAACTGATGGGTGGTGATTCCAAATCAGCCCAAGTGAGTAGTTTCCCAAGGCTTGCAGGTATAATAAGTTCCTTTGTTGAATGTCCAATTATGCTAAAGTCGAACGTTCATTCAAAGTTATATTCCACCGACGGGGTTTTGATATTTCATCAAATTCTTTTGTTACTAGAGGAAATATCAATGATTATGGACTTTCTGTCACTTTGTGCTCAAATAATATAGTAATTGTGGACTCATTATGTGATGTCTTTAATCGTCTAGATTTGACCATTCATCCTATAGGGCTTGCAGGAGTTGACCTTAAACAATTCCCTCAAGTCCACTAAAAGTTTAGTGTTGGAATTGTCAGGAGTTAGGGTCGGTCCGCCCACCTGGTTCATTCAGTGAAAGAGTCCTTCAATCATAAAAACCAAGAATTATCTTCCTCAGTGAGACTAAGTGCTTTCTTTAGGTGTGTGTAGGAAAATTTCATGAAATTGGATGCTCAGGTGGTTTGGTGTTGTTATGGGATCTTAATATAGATTTGAAAGTAGACATTATTGATAAAAACATCATCCTTTGTAGGATTGTGAGTTATCAGGGGTGATCTGGTTGTGAAGAGCTAAAGAAATCTAAGAGATGCTTGTTCATGAATAAGATGATTCAGATAGCTAGTAGATCTCTTGGTCCTACATTAGAAAAAATAAAGTTGGTGGAAGGAAATATAGGTAGTCCTACATTAGAAAAAATAGAATCTTTCTTAGGGAGTGTAAGCTAGTTGAGATTCCCTCTTGTGGCTTGAAGTACACCTGGTTCAACAAGTGTAGGGATGAGAATGTCAAGGTCAAATTTGATAAAGGCTTGTGCAACACTGACCGACGACAAGAGATGTTGTTGGATGCTAAGGCGTTTTCTCTTTGGTCACCTTTATTTCTGACCACTTAGCTATTAAAAAAGAAGGAAAAAAGGCCTTTTGGGTTTGAAGAAATGTTGTTAACACATGATAATTGTATAGAAATTAAAAATTCATGGCCAGATCTCTGATGATAAAAGTTGATTTTTGGGGAGGTATTGCATTGAAAAATTGAAAGCAAGTCTCAAGCAAGAAAAGGGATTGATCCAATTTTGATTATCCAAAATCAAGGAGCGCTAGAGATTGAGCTAGATATCTATTTCAAGAGAGAAGAAATCCTTTGGGCTCAAAATATAAGGTTTTTCCACATGCCACTATTAGGAGAAGGGAAAAAAATAGAATCCTTCTGGAGAGTGGGTTGAAGGGTACAATCATATTGAGCAAGTCTTCATTAAGGCATCTATCTTTTCTTCCTCAGGCCCGCCAACCATTGATAGAGCCTTGAATTATATTCAATGTAAGATAGGGGTTAAGGAGAATGATGGATCTTTAGAAGCTTGTGTCTATTGATGAGATTGAGGCAACTTTGTTCCAAATGGCCTCGAGGAAGGCCCGGGGCCGGATGGTTACCCAAACTTTTTTTTTCGGAGATACTTGAGGATGATGTAATTAAGGAAATCTTAGATTTTTTCCAGTGATAGGATCTTGAAACCGAGGTTGAACCATTCCATTATTGCCTTAATCCTAAAAGTGAAAAATCTTGAATCCCCTCCCCATTTCCGGCCTATCAGCTTGTGTAATAAATTTATAAAATTATTGGAAATTTCTTGCTAACAGAGTGAAGACAATAATGAAGAAAATTCTCTCTCCAAACCAAAGTTCTTTTCTCTTCGGTAGAGTTATTACGGATAATATCCTTCTAACCCATGAGATAATCCATTTCATGCAACACTCCAAAGCTACAAAGGGCTTCGTGGCTATCAAGGTTGATATGAACAAGGCCTATGATAAGGTAATGAGAAGTGGCCTAGGGTGTATAATGAGTTGTATCTCATTTATATCTTATCAAATTCTTATTAACGGATCTCCCTCTAAGAGGATCCATCTGCCCTAGAAGAGGTTTAAGGCGTGACCTCATGTCATAACACTTTCTCCAAGAACAAGCCAAATGTAACGGTCTTGGGGATGACAGTGCCCTTGTAGATAGGAAAGTTCTGAGAAAGGGATCTTGTGGAAGATCAATTTGGACTCTGATATTAAAATTTGGTCTGATCGTCGGATTCTAGCAATTGAAAATTTCAAACTAATCGATCCATGTCCTAGAGACTCTCAAGAGTAGGTGGTAGTTTGCTCATCAACCCCATTGATAGATGCTGGAATGTGGAAAGGATTAAAGAAACTCCACCTAATGCTCTAGTGGATAAGATATGTAGTTTAGCCATTAGGCTTGTTGTAAATGTTTGGGAAGATAAGCTTGTTTGGTATCATTTTCTTAATGGGAAGTTTTCTGTCAAATCAATTAACCTACCATCTTGCTTCTTCTTCTTCTTCTTCTTTTTTATACAATTTTATACCGAGTAAGCGTGTCACAACTCTTTAAGGAAGAGTGGCATTTCATTTGGCGCTTGTCTGTTGAGAAAATGAAACACTTCCCTTTGCAAGTGTTGTGTCAATGGTCTCTTGTGAGACAAAAGAAAACTTGTATATTAGGAAGATTTGTCAATCCCCTATTTTCGTGAGGTGTAATACATGTAATGAGTCCATAAATTCATGGCTTAGTATGCTATGACAAGGCTTGATTTTCGTGGTTGCTCTTCTTTAATGAAATTAACTAGCGGAGGGGCCTTGTTTCGCAGGGGTTGCAATGGAATTGTCTATCCGTTGATTCGTTGATTTGGTCTCTGATAAAAAATTGTTGAATCGGTCAATGATTCATTGATTTGAGCGGTTGAACCATTGACCCGTTGACCTGTAAAATGGTTTTTGGCCATTTATTTTAATTGAGAACTATCTAGGAAACCGATTCCGTTTTATCCTAATCTTGGTCCCTGGTTAGAAATCATTGAATCGGTCAATGACCCATCGATTCGGGCAGTCGAACCATTGACCCATTCAATGATTTTTGGTCGTTTATTTATTTATTTTTTAATTTTTGTTGTCAGAATGGGCCATCCGTTTGAACCGTCGACCCAAAAACCAGTGGCCTGAACGATTCCGTTTTCAAGTTGTATGACTCACATGCTCAAATGACATTACACGTATGGTACTGATTAATAGACCCCACACACTCAATTTTTTGCTTATAAATTTTGTTGTCAAAACGAGTCGTTTGTTTTTTTTTTAATTGGGAACCGTCCAGGCAACCAGTTCCGTTTCACCTCAACTCCGGTCCTTGGCCAAAAACCATTGAATCGGTCAACGACCCATTGACTTGAGTGGTCGAACCGTCACCAGTTGACCCATTCAATGGTTTTTGGCTATTTTTTATTATTTTTTTTAATTTTTGTTGTCAAAACGAGCCGTTTGTTCAAATCGGACGGTTGAACCGTCGACCCAAAAATGGGTGGCCAGAACGGTTCCATTTTTGGGTCGTATTAGTCACGCTCGAATGACATAACATCATGGTTTTTAAAACCGACCCAGAGACTGAACCGGTCAGGGATCCGGTTACTGGGTCGAATGGTCCGATCGACCCATTCTGACAAAAAAAAATGGTCAAAACCATTCAAACGGTTCAAATGGTTCAAATGGTTCGATATCTAGTTATTAACAATATTTATAATACCTATTATATATTTATATAATTGATGGAGGATGATTTGATCCGACCTATGAAATGATGACACGTGGATCTGACTCAGTACGGGCAACAGCTCAGCATCATAACCTGATCATGGCTAAGTAACGAGCCCATAGAGCAGCTTGCTATATCATAGTTCGCTGTAGGAGGAGCTCGCTACAACACGAGCTCCGGGTCCCCCGAGCTACCCAGAAGGGGATACTCCAAGACTACCTCAGCTCGTGAGCTAGGGAAACCAGCTCGCTCCAGCTCCTAAGCGGATAAGCCACCCCAGAGAACCTTAGTAAGGGTAATCCCGAAGTATTCCTAAGCTCGCGAGAAAGTAGCTCGCGAATGAGCAGCATGAACGTTTCTCAGGAAGCTTCTACTTCACAAACCGTACCGATCAGACTGCGGCACGTCTCTTAACTGACGGCGTAGTCCCTGTCCTTTCGACAGTCTGCACCCACGTCTCTCAGCAGGCGGAGGCGTGCCTGCCCCTTTAAGACGTGTCACTCATCTGAGCAAGAGGTACGTTGCAACGATCACCTGCGCAGCCCTGGCAGGTAACGGCTACGGCAGGGGCACAGTGGCGGTTATGCCCGACTTGACAAGAACTCCCCTATAAAAGCCCTTGAGGCAAAGGAGAAGGAGAGATTTTTTCTCAAACTTTTGAATACCTCCGCACTCTCATATTCTCAACCTAAGTCTTTACTTGGTCGTGAGCTAATCTTTCGAGCAAAGTGATAAAGCGCGACCTACACTCTTAGCTTTCGCACTCTTTTTCCTCCTTCCCAACGTTTTGACTTAAGCTTCGGAGTATTCCTACTGGGTAAATCCCCGAGAATCATTCTTTTCCATCTTCTCAAGTGTCGTCCGTTGTTAACAAGGAGCCAGTCAACAGCCAGTTAGGAGTGCCCGGATCGTGCCGCATCAATAATTATCGAATAGTTGGACCGTTTTGACAAAAAAAATTAAAAACAATTAAAAAATAAAAAATGATCAAAACCATTCAAACGGTTCGATATCTAGTTATTAATAATATTTATAATAACTATTATATATTTATATAATTAGGTAATTATATATATCTAATTATCTAATAATATTTATATAATTAATAGGAAATGGGTTGCTCTCATGTGGGAGATTCCATTTGTTATATATATATATATATATATATATATATATATATATATATAAGATTCTGGGTTTACCAAAACCAACCCCCTTGTATTATGGGGTTAGTGACAAAGTCGAAAACCCCCCTTGAACTTTAGCCGTTAGACAAAGATCCCCTTGCGTTAACGTTCTGTTAGTTAACTTTGAAAAAATTTTCATCCCACTGTTTAAAGTTTTTTAAATGTCAAAACTACTCTTTTTATATTGTTCATTGCCTTCTCCATTAAAGTTAGGTGAAATGGCTACAATAAAAACAACGATTTTGAAACATTCAAAGGAGAACATTAACAAATAAAGGGGACCCCTTTTATGATGAAGATGGGAAAAATCACTTTGCAGCACGAGATATCCATTTCCTAGGTTAAATAAGTTTTAAGAGAAAAAGGACAAGAAAAAAAAATAGGAAAAGGTTAATGGGGTATTTTGGTAATTTAGTGTTTTCTCTCATCTGATTTAACGACCAAAGGGGTCTTTGTCTAACGGCTAAAATTCAGGGGGTTTTTGTCGAAAAAAAAATATAGGGGGACTTTGTCACTGACTCCATAATACAAGGGGGGTGTTTGTAATTTACCCCCCAAAAAATTAAAAACTATCCAAATACTGAGCTTAGGGCTTAACGTAACAGGCAAGGGCAATCCGGTCTTCATATTCAGAGTCATACAGACTGAGAGCCCCTACTCCCCACTCCCTACCCGTCTGGGGCAGCATGGCCCTTACCTTACGTAATCGAATGTCAACGGATAGGCATAGGCTGATCCTCAGAGTCCCTCCCTAGTCTCTCTGCCTCTGCCTCTGCCAGCCCGGAGTAGACAACGACGTATAATCATGGAACAAGTAAACCCTTGGAATGGAGGGGTCTACGGTGGTCGCAGTTGGGATCGGACCATAGACTTGGGTCAGACCAACCCATGGTTGGAACTTGGATCTTGGAACTTGTAAGCTCTGCCAAAGACGGCTCCGCACGCGCGCCCGTTCAGACACCAGCACGTGTGCGTCACATACACACCCGTAGGCCGTAACGAGTTCGGATCTCCTCTCCTGCCAACGTAACACGTTCCACCACCATGCTAACATAAATCTGTCACCGTATATCTGGTATCCACCATAAAAGTGGGACACCCCTCTCTTCGAGATGTGCGGTGTTAGATGATGTTAATATTACAACGTATTTTATTGGTAGATTATTCGGATTACACCGTAACTTGTGCCTATTAACCTACCTTCCACTCACTCATACTGTATATCAACAGTAAAATAATTACTTAGACCTGGACTATTTCTCTATTAGGCTGTTAGCTGCTCCAGAGCGCCAGACCGGAGTCAAAATTAATGAAATTATTATTAATGAACCAAAAGTACAATCCTTTTTCGTGATAAGGGTAATTTCGTCATTAGGCTGGTCATAAAACCGTATTTGGTAATTGGGTCATGACTTGCATGGTTGGTCAATCATCCGGTTTAACCATTTGATTTGTTCATCACGTATGAATGTTAATGGGTCAGGTTAAGTGATAAATTTGCATTGATTAGAATTGATCGGGGTTTGAATTGGGTTCGGGCTACCCGGCCCATGAACTGGTCTTGCCAGGATCCCATCTTTGTTAAATTGGACCGGGTCAGGTTTTGGTTGGAGTTGCCTCAGATTTGTTTCAGTTTGAATCAAACCCATACTCTGACCCATTAACATCCTCGCACTCCTTCAGAGGCCACCTTCCCACCATGATGGGCCTCAATCAGAATGGAATCTGTTATGAGCACCCGCACCACACGGCAGCAGTTGAGGCAACAACGCGCACACGATTGGCATCGCACGGCAGCGGCATCATGAGCCACGCGCACGCACTGCGCAACAGTGGCACCGCGCGCGCCGCGCGGCGGTGGCACCATGCGCTGTGCGCACGCACACCGGCAGCAGTAGCAGAGTGGGGCCCACGCGACAACTCATAGGGTGGGCCCACCCTTATCTGGACACGTCAAGAGAACGCGCCTTATCCCTTATCCCATTCTCCCTTATCTTATCCCCTATTCTTAGAAGGAATTGTAGTACCATTAAAAGTAAGTAGTCTAATTAGAAGTAGGAGTTTGAGTTTGTTTAGGACCAACCTAGCCGAATCCAAGAAGGAACCCTCTTCTTGTAATCTCCTATTTAAGGAGATGCCATTATTGAATGAGGATATCGAATATTCAGTCAAGAAAGAGAGTAAAGGAGAGTTCGGTGATCTCTTGGACAAATCACCCACAAGATAGTCAAGATAGGGCCTGTACGCAAGGCCAAGAGCAAGGAAAGATTTGAGGTTCCTGCGGTGGAGCGACCCGTGACACGATCCTACGCTCGGGCCCATAACATCTTGGTATTAGAGTCTACCGTCATGAGGGAACAGGAGCCGCTGTCTTTCAGAGTCCATGAACTGGAGCATAGGCTCGCAGAAACTAGTATGGAGGTCCGAGAGGTCAAAGATGACGTTCGAGAGCTGCGTCGCCTGTTAGAAGCGTTCCTCTCCAACAAAGAAAAGAACTTGGAGGGACTAGCCTCTATCAGCAGTCGCCGCACGGACGGGACAAAATCAGCCAACGAACATCAAGCCACCGCACCGACGACTGCAGTTGTCCCCAAGTACAGCCGGCTTGAATTTCCATCTTTCGACGGCACTAGAGACCCATTAGGTTGGTTGTACCGCTACGAGCAGTTCTTCAGCAACCAGCGCACGGATGACAAAGACAAGGTTAGCTTGGAAGCCTTCCACCTTACGGAAGAGGCACAACTCTGGTTCTATCGCGTGGAGCAAGAAGAACCCGGACTCAGTTGGGAGCAGTTCAGGTCCTATTGCCTCCTCAGGTTTGGACCCCCGATGACGAGCAACCAGCTGGGTGAGCTAATCAATCTCAAGCAAATGGGAACTATGGCAGAATATCAACGCCAGTTCCAAACCTTGCTTGCCAGAGCGGCCACGGTTAGACCAGATCAGCAAGTGGACATGTTCACAGCAGGGCTGATAGAACCCTTAAGGGTAGACGTAGAGATGCAGCACCCCCCAAATCTGGTTACGGCAATGAACCTCACCCGCGCCTTTGAACGGAAGATGCAGCTTACTCACGGACCCTTCAACATTGGACGGCCAGCCACGACTTGGGCACCGTCAAGGCCAACGGGAGTGTCTACCCCTGTGCCCAACAGGGAGCAGAGGACCCACACCGGTAACCCCTCCAGATCAGTATCACAGACAGGGAGCAGCAGGGTGTCACCCCCCATCCGGCGTCTGTCCCGAGCCGAGATGGCAGAACGGCGCGCGAAGGGGCAGTGCTTCAATTGCGATGATCTATACTCCGTAGGGCATAGATGCAAGACACTATTCTGCGTTCTAGTAGATGAGACTGAAGAGGATGAGGAAGAGCCATCACCAACTGAACCCGAGAACTCACTTCACGCAATCACAGGGATCAGAACCTCCCAGACATTGCAACTAAGGGCGCTAGTGACGGGGAAACCCGTGCGCATTCTGGTAGACTCTGAAAGCACCCACAATTTCATCAGCAATCAGGCGGCCCGCAAGTTAGAGTTGCCCATGGAAGTCAGGCCACAACTATAGGTAGCCGTGGCGAACGGGGAAAGAGTCCACAGCCCCGGTATCTGCAAGAACATCAGAATTCAGGTGGAAAAAGAGTCCTTCCGAGCATATTTATTTGTACTATCATTGGACGAATTTGACATCGTCCTAGGCGTCAAATGGCTGATCACGCTAGGCCCAATCCTGTGGGACTTCGCTGCCCTGACCATGACCTTCCACTTAGATGGCAAACCGGTTACTTGGCAGGGAACCCAGACAAGGACCAAGACACAACTACATGCACTCCAGGGGGAGAATTCACGCACAACTGATGTGGAGAGACTTCTCACCAATTACTCAGCCGTTTTCCAAGAACCCAAGGGCCTCCCACCTCCTAGAGCCCGCGACCACCGGATCCCTCTAATTGTAGGGTCAGACCCGGTCATGGTTCGGTCCTATCGCTACCCCCACCGACAGAAAGATGAGTTAGAGAAGCAATGCGCAGATATGCTACAACAGGGGATCATTCGGCCCAGCCACTCCCCTTTTTCCTCCCCAGTTCTGTTGGTACCCAAACAGGATGGGACTTGGAGATTTTGTGTGGACTATAGAGAACTCAATAGCCGAACCGTCAAAGATAAATTCCCGATCCCCATCGTAGACGAATTATTGGACGAACTCCAGGGTGCACAATTCTTCTCCAAATTAGACCTCAGGTCAGGCTATTTCCAGGTCAGGATGTCTTTCGCAGATGTAGAAAAGACAACCTTTAGGACGCATCATGGCCATTTTGAGTTCCTAGTTATGCCATTCGGCCTCTGCAACGCCCCTTCCACATTCCAGGTTCTGATGAATGAAGTCTTCCACTCCCACCTCCGTAAATATGTACTGGTCTTCTTCGACGACATCTTGGTCTATAGCAAGACGTGGGTGGAACACATTCAGCACCTGTGGGTCGTGCTCGAGCTCCTAAAGCAACACCAACTCTTCCTTAAAAGATCCAAGTGTTCCTTTGGGGAACGCCAAGTCCTTTACCTAGGACATGTAATCAGCGGGCAAGGTGTAACTGTGGACAACTCCAAAATTCAGGCCATCAAGGACTGGCCCCGACCACAGTCCACCAAGGCCCTCCGTGGGTTCCTAGGGCTAACAGGGTACTACCGAAAGTTGGTACAGAATTACGGCCTGTTAGCAGCCCCGCTTACCAACCTGCTCAAGAAAAATGCCTTCCACTGGGATAGCACAGCCGATGTAGCCTTCGTAAGCCTAAGGGAAGCCCTCTCTTCCACACCAGTCCTCCAGCTACCGAACTTTGATCTTGAGTTCACAGTCGAGTGTGATCCTTCCGGCACAGGCATAGGAGACATCCTTCAGCAGCAAGGGCACCCGATAGCCTTCTTCAGCCGCAAGCTAGCTGATCGCCATCTCAAATTACCCGCCTATGTACGCGAGCTCATTGGCCTAGCCAAGGCAGTACAACACTGGAGGCCATACTTGTGGGGCAGACCCTTCGTCGTCAAAACAGACCACTACAGCCTCAAATACTTGCTGGAACAGCGACTGACCACCTCCCCACAGCAACATTGGGTCAGCAAGCTTCTGGGTTTCGATTTTCGGGTGGACTACAAGGCAGGATCCCTGAACTGTGCAACAGATGCCCTGTCCCAACGAGAAGAAGATAGTATGCTCCTCCATGCGATCTCCCAACCACGAGCCACCCTGCTAGAAGACATTCGGGACACACTGCCACAGTCATCAGAATGGAACAACCTGGTCCAACAAATACAGTCTGGGTCTGCTAACCCGAATTGGTCTCTCCACGATGGACTGGTATTCTACAGAAAGAAGATCTACCTACCCGCCGATTGCCTCCTAATCCCCTCCATCATCGCCAGCATACACCACTCGACACACGAGGGCATTCAAAAAACGCTACATCGTATTCACGCTGACTTCCACTGGCAAGCTATGAGGGCCTCGGTGCGGGAATTTATCCAGAACTGCGCAGTTTGCCAACAGCAAAAATGGGAAAATCTGCACCCCGCAGGCCTGCTCCAACCCCTCTCCCTCCCAACGCAGATCTGGGCCGATATTGCCATGGATTTCATTGAAGGGCTGCCCCAAAGTCGGGGGGAAGTCAGTCCTATTCATGGTAGTGGACCGGTTCTCCAAATATGCTCACTTCCTCCCTTTATCCCATCCTTATACCGCAGTCTCGATCGCCCATACCTTCTTCACCCACATTTTTCGCCTACATGGACTCCCCGAGTCCATCGTCAGTGACCGGGACCCGATCTTCACAAGCACATTCTGGAAGGAGCTCTTTAGATTACAAGGCACGACCCTCGCCTTCTCCTCAGCCTACCATCCACAGTTAGACGACCAAACAAAGGTGGTGAATCGGACAATTGAGATGTACCTTCGCTGCTTCGTGGGTGACCAGCCGCGGCGCTGGGTGGAGTACCTCCCATGGGCTGAATACTGCTACAATACATCCTATCACTCCTCCCTTGGAATGACTCCCTTCAAAGTTGTGTACAGTCGAGATCCTCCACGCCTTCTGTCCTACGAGCCGGGCTCAACGCGGTTGGAAGAAGTGGACCGCAGCCTCCAAGCTCGCGATGCCCTCCTGGCCGTAGTCTCCTTGCGCTTACAGTAGGCGCAGGCACGTATGAAACACGTCTACGATCAGCGGCACCGCGAAGTCACCTTCGAACCAGGGCAGTAGATTTGGCTGAAACTCCGACCATACAGGCAGCTGTCTCTCAGGCGCCGGGGGCCCCCTAAGCTGGCCCCAAAATTCTACAGGCCCTTCAAGATTCTAAGGAAGATAGGAAAGGTAGCTTATCAACTCGAGCTCCCGGAGCACAACAGGATCCACGACATCTTCCATGTGTCCCTCTTAAAGCTTTATGTTGGCACTCCTCCCGACCATGTGCCTCCCCTACCCCCTTTGCAGGACGGCAGACCTATCCTCCAGCCCCGCGCCCTCATCCGGTCCCGCATCCATCAAGGCACCTTCGAGGTTTTAGTCGAATGGGAGGGACTACCTCCAGCCGAGGCGACCTGGATCCCTTGGATCGATCTCCACAATGCCTATCCAGACCTCGAGCTTGAGGACAAGCTCGTAGTCCAGGAGGGGAGTGATGTTATGAGCACCCACACCACACGGCAGCAGTTGAGGCAGCAGCGCGCACACGACCAGCACCATGAGCCGCGCGCACGCACTGCGCGGTAGCGGCACCGCGCATGCCGCGCGGCGGTGGCACCATGCGCCGCGCGCACGACATGGGCAGCAGCAGCAGAGCGGGGCCCACACGATAGCTCATAGGGTGGGCCCACCCTTATCCGGACACGTCAAGAGAACGCGCCTTATCCCTTATCCCATTGTCCCTTATCTTATCCCCTATTCTTAGATGGAATTGTAGTACCATTAAAAGTAAGTAGTCTAATTAGAAGTAGGAGTTTGAGTTCGTTTAGGACTAACCTAGCCGAATCCAACAAGGAACCCTCCTCTTATAATCTCCTATTTAAGGAGACGCCATTATTGAATGAGGATATCGAATATTCAGTCAAGATAGAGAGTAAAGGAGAGTTTGGTGATCTCTTGGACAAATCACCCACGAGATAGTCAAGATAGGGCCTGTACGCAAGGCCAAGGGCAAGGAAAGATCTGAGGTTCCTGCGGTGGAGCGATCCTATGCTCGGGCCTATAACAGAATCCGGATCTGCTACCCACAAGACACTACAGTCGCATACGATACTACCTCTCCCTCTCTCTCTCTCTCTAAACCTTTTAACCCATACTTACCCCAAAATCTTTAGCAGGTTGAATTTTGAGAATTCGAACCCTTCTGTACATAAAAATGCAAAACCCTCCCTACATTCAAGGGTAGGTGTGGATTGGGTTTAGAATCCACATCTAATTTGCTATTATTTCTTATTATATATAAGTAAGATAACAAACAAGAAAAGTTTCAGTTATTTGATTAAGAAATGAAGAAGCACATAAACTATCAATTATACTTCAGATAAAATTCAAAATATTATTAAACTCAATAAATAGTACATAAATCGTATGTTTTCTAATAATATATGGGTCAAGGAGGGTCAGGTTTAATCTAATATCATACCCTACCTGTACCCGTACGGGTTGAAAAATTCCAAAACTCATCCTTGAAGCAAAAAAACCTAACCTATCGGAACAGGAAAAGGTACCCCCACTCTGTAGGGTAGAAATTGCCCTCCCGATTTGTAAGAAGTAGATCCAAACTAATCAAATTGCTGCTTTATCCTCTCAATGAAGTAAATGGGCATAGTTAACAGAAAAGTAGGGCCATTTGGTAGGAGTTGTAGGAGTTGTGTGACCCACCACCAGCAAAAATCTGATTAAACATGAATGAGCAATGAGCATCAATCTCCACCTCTAAATCCTGCTCCGCATCCTTCGCTTTCTCCATTTTTAACAGCGAGCTCTTGCCTCAGCTTCACACATGGCACCTGGTGCTTTCCGTACTTGTACATTGTGCTATGAGAGAAGCATCATTATCAGAGCGTAACAAATTAAAGCAAGCCGGACCCTCTCATTAAAGTATATTCTATGAAGTCCATATCAAAGCTCACATTAGTGCAGCCAAAGGCATTCAGTGGTTGTTTCCGGCATAATTATGTGTTGTCTCGAGCTGGAAGCCTGGAGGGCCTAGCTCTGGCTTTATTACTTATCTCCACCGGCCATCACCACGTCTAGTTCATATCCCAGTCCCCAAATGCAGCATGTTGGGATGACGCATTGGTTTGGAAGCACTCAGTACTCAGAGCTTTATTCTGTGGTCACATAGCTACAATAACACCAATTTCTCTACCAGTTGATAAGGATATAACCTTGGTCCTTTGAGACAACAGTTATTCATATTTGGGTGGTGATGATCTTGCAATCTAATAAACCATGTTCATTTGTCTCTGTCTCATATTTTCCAATAGATACATTATAACATTGCCACTGTATTGTCAAACGGTTCATACTTTTTTCTTTTGTTTTTTCAGTTCGATATATTCACAGATGCAATTGTTAAGGTGAATATTAACGGTTAAAACTGTTAATAATCTCTAATTAATTTTTAATTTTGATAATATTAGATACTTATATACATATAATACAATGCGATATGTATCGATACACTAAACCTTGTTAGTTGTTACTGTGCCTATGCAATTAATTATATGGGGTGGGAGAGCCGATGTTAATAGATCCAGCGACTCATTTAATTTGTTTTGGAGTCTAGGTCTGGATACGTTGCAAGTGGTCCAGATAATATTAATACCCTCCAATTTATCAACATTGATCAGGTATTTGGAAATCCACAATTCTTACAAAAGCTGAACCATATGGGATGACGAAACAGGATTCTTGCAGTTGAGTTCAGACCTGCACCCCACTGTTTCACAGCACATCCCTACTGTGTATTAGAAACATTTTCCAATATTAATATCAGAATCGATGATGTTATCATTACATGGCCGGGATATACTGTCGAACATTGTGGGAGGGGTGCCCCACAGATGTGACTTCATTGCATACATGAATGCTATATAAAAAAGCAAAAGAAGGGAAACTGATCTAAATTTTTGGTTCAAAGTAACCCTAACTGCATGGCTGTTCAAGCTAGGTAGACGTGAGCGATTAAATTCATAAGCACTCAAGTCAACACATATAAAACATTATTGGGGGAAAAATTTTTATTTCATTTATTTTCCTCTCTTGACACTTTATTCAGAGATAACATATTGGCTGAATGCATGCAATAGCTGTGTAGTGGGCTGTGGTAGCTAGGATAACGCTCCACATCAGTCATAAAATACATATAATTAAGTACATATAATATGGCAAATAAGTTGAGTAAGCACTTATAAATATTCTCTAAAAAGTGATTTTTAAATTTTTTAAAGTCAAAAAATTAATTTTCTAAATACTCACTAAACGTACTTACAAGGTTGTACATATGTGATTCGGCCACGACCCTCACTCTATCCCTTAGCGTTTAAGGATGATGTGCGGTGTTATCATCGTTGGTTCCAAACAGTCCGCTACACGACTATTGTCGTCAGTTAATCTGAATTATTCTATTCATCTCTCTCTACCATGTGTGCCACACAAACTAATACACAAATGATACATATAGACATCATGATAACAGTTTACAAAAACAAATTCTCCTCCTCAATCATATATATATATATATATATATATATATATTATAAAATTAAAATGATACACGTTGGACATGGGCTTACGGGTAGAGACAAAGAAAAGGTGCAGACACTTAAAGGTCCACTGGACACATATGGAGAGCTTGCAATTCCGCCAGTCTGATCCAACACCTCCTTTTTTCATAATGCCCCGTCACCATCTCAATTATGAGATCATCGGCAATCATATGTCATTATCATTTAAACCTTATTCCATTTATATGGATCATCAATCAAATCAAATATATGTATTTATATATACAAAATTTTTAATCATAAATATAAAATTAATATCACTCGAAGGGCCTCCAACTCTAAACCTAATTTTAAATAGTGATATTATATAAAATTCATCATGACTTTTTTATATTTATTTTAGCGACATCATGAATTTTCAAAACTTCTGGAGATCCCTCTGTCATTTAGTTTTATTGTCCAAAACTCACATTACGTTAAGATTTCCATTAGTAACCACTAAATAAAGTAACTCATTTAAGTATTTTACATGACCAAACTACTCCTAAATGGTGAATCAAGTTTGCTAAATTTTTTTTACGACAAAATTACCCATGACCTTGGCCTGGGCCCACACTAAGCCCACAAAATTTAGAGCCGGGCTTGGGCCTAATACTTCAAGCCCAGCCTAGGCCTAAAGTATATAATAAGGTTGGCTGGCCATGCCAGGGGTACTTTTGTCTTAAAAGTATTTAATAAGCTTGACTGGCCATTTTAGGGGTGGTTTAGTCATGTAAAATACTTAAATGCTTACATGGACAACTTCTGTTAATGGTGATCTAATAGAAATTTTAACAGAATGAAAGTTTTGGACAATAAATCTCAATGACAAGGGACTCTCTGGAGGCTTTGAAAAATTATGATGAGTTTAAGAGAAATATAGTATATGTTTGGCATTGATGCTACAGATACAACACTATTTTTGTTCTACTGATGTGTGGGTTGGAAGCTCCGTTTTCTGAGAAAACAATGTCTTTTCTTTTGTTTGGAAACGTTGCTGCCAGGTAGGATGTTTCCTGGAGCAATAGCAACACTTTCTGGTTGGTACCAGTGCTCCATGTCTATTTTTAGCACTGGTACATATTATAGAAAGTCCACATCATTGCCACATCACGTCCTTATTGACAGCAATGAGCCGCAATCTGAGAAAACGCCAAATTAGACGTTACTCCAAACCATGCCTTCTCAATTTTCAAGGCATGACATAGAACACCGTTTTTTATGAAAAAACGGTTCCAAACAAACAGGCACTTCCTAAAGCACCATTTTTTCCAACGTGGTGCTGATATGTCGCCGTTTTCTGGAGCAACGACATGATGACAATCAGACACTTAAAAGTCATTGTGAACTTTAGATAAATATATCGCTAAGATTTGAATTTTTCAACCCTAATTCTAACACGATTTTCAATTCAACCCAACCTAACCAACCCTAATATGGATTAGATCGGGCTTGGGTTGGTTCAACCCAAGTTGTACGTACCTTCAATGTTAATTAGGCAGTGGGACCCTTTCAACGTCTGCAAGCTGTGGAGTTGTACAAGTTCAGTTTTGTCTAAGGGCAATATATATAGATATATATAAAGAGTTTCTGTATAGAAAACATCTTATTTAAGTATCATTCTTTTGCCACATGGTAAGCATGCACAATGTGGCAAGCACCATCATTGGCTGAGACGTCACATAAATTTGTTCAGATCTTAGATAAAACAGGAGGAATATACAGTAGTTATGATATCAGCAGGAAGGTTTTCATTAATGAAATTTGCTCCAGAAGATGCTGACATATATGCTTTTCGCTTTTCCCCTAAGGACACTTCTTCCCTTGTCTTTTATCTTTTACTGGATAGAATAATTAAATAATAAGATATTTGAAATTATATATTAATCATTCCAACTCGAACTTTGTTCTTGAAAGTGCTGTTTGGCAAGTATTGTCCAAAAAATATATTTAGCTTTTGAGGTTGTATTTAGGCAAATTAGGGATTTAAAAAAAATGTTTAGAGGACATTTATCATGTGAAAAGATAAGAAAGTTTCATTTGAAGCTTCTCAAAATTCGGTCTTCTAAACTTGTCAAAGCTCAGAAGACCGCACAGGCAAACTTGTCAAATGTCGCCTTATTTATTAAGGCTTCTTTGATTGCTGCACAATTTATAAATGCAAATATGTAAAGTGCAGAACCTTAATATTTTGTATTAATTTAATATATATTTGCACAGTATATATTTTTATTTGTACTCCTTCCAAACTGAGCCTAATGCAAAAGGATGAGAGTGCAACTCGCTATGGAAGCGGGCAGTACGTAACTAGATATTCCCCACAAATAAAAATGAGGTCAGAATTGTAAAGAAAGGAGCTAGCTAGCAAATTCTAGTGACCCCAATCTGCCAGCCGATATGCTCCGTGGTTTGCCTCTCTATACTACACACCTCATAGCACTCTTAGTATTGACTTGATATTCCGAGTCTCCCGACCTTTTAAACCCTTGTTTGTTTGCATTGTTGAAATCTATCCAAAGTATATGGGCTAGAATTTTTTTTTTTTTCATTTGCATCATCATTTGTATTAGTGTAAATGGAACTGCATTGCAAACAAATAGAGAATAACAAAGAAATAAGTCATTCAATTCAGCCACTTTAGCTGTTAACTATCTGTTGCTAAGGCTCAGTCTCGAGTACAAATACAAATATGTAAGAGTGCAGAACCTTGTATTTTTTTATTATTTTGTATATATTTGTAATGTACATATTTGTACTTTTTCTAAATTGAGCCTAATGTTTGAATTGAACACCTTTAATTTGCTTTGTAGCTACTTTTGTTCTAGCTGGAGAAAACTTGAACCTTTGGAAGAATTATTTTTTCCCTAGATCATTTACTTCATTACAAATATAGGGCTGCAAATTGTATCTGGTTGTTCAAATTGAATAGGCTGTGTTTGGATGCAGTGCAATTTTATTTGCACTAGTACAAATGCATAGGAGTGCAAATGAAAAAAAAATGCAAATTCTCATTTAAATTTTTTTTTGGGCTTTACTTTATTCTACTTCATGTCTTAACTTACATCATTTTGCATCAGTGCAAATTTATTTGCATTGCAACTTAGCACAGCCAAAATCATTTTTAGTTCATTTTATTAATGATATATAATATTTTGATAGTATATACATGTTCAATATCCCATTGCAATCAATACAATACAATTCAAATTCGAATACAAAAGAATCAAGTTTGGATCTACCTAGCTATAATAAACCCAAATTTCCCTAAATAGCTAGCTTAAAAGCTAGCAAGCCTAGAAAAGGCTACTGTATCAATTATACCATGAAAAGAAATCTCTTCATATTTAATCAACCTAGTGATGCTTCTTGTTGGTCTAGTGAAACCTTGTTATTTAAAGTTTCCTTAATATTATACAGTGTAATTAACAATTTTTTTTTCTCTTAACCTACATCAATTTAGGTAGTGATTGCAAGACAATCTGATTAAATTAAGGATAAAATCTGGTTATGTAAGTAGAATCTATATATATTTGGTCAAAAAGGCTAAAGAATGAATTGATTAAAGTAAACACAACTGGGATCAATTAGGACATATTTAGACCAGACTGAGCAAATCAACCACTGACAGCTCCACTTGAAACTGAGCTGTTCCTATCAAAACAATGTAAATACTATTTAAAAATAGCAACAGATTATGTTTTGTTATTTTATATATTAAAATAGACTTGAGACAATAAATTTTATAAGTTTATATGTGTTTAAAGGTAGTTTGACCAAGTCAACATTCTAAGAACCAGGCAGCTTAGAAAGGGTGTGATCATCTGGTTTGGTCTGAACCTGACAATACTGGTTAGCAAGAATCATTCAAATGGTTATACTTTTGGAACAGATTTTAAGCCAAAGCCTCATGACTCCATTCCCAATACACATGTTGGACACTATTAGCTGCTTCCACAACCAAATGCAGGTTTTTAGGTCTGCCTGGCACTAGTAAATATTTTTATAAACCTCTGCTCAGAATTGACTATAGAGGTGGCCCATGAATCAAAGGTCTGGATCACTTGGGGTGTCACCAAAGTTGGTGGAATTGATGATAATCTTCTGATGCTTATTGTTTTTATTCCAGAGCCTGAAGTAGTATCCTCTGTCCAATCATAACTGGGTTTTGCAAACCGTTGCCATCTTCTTCAATCAATCTTACTGGTCCCTAAATTTTTTTTTTTTTTTTTATTTTGGGTAACACAAATAAACAGTTCTACAGTTCCAGAAAATTCACTCACTTCTCTATCTCTTCTTTCTGAATTCCTCCTGTGTTTGGTAATCCTGCTGAGGCCACACCACTTTGTAAACAAATTGTTCCGAGCTGGTCTAGACTTCATTTTGAAGACAGCACTCAGCAGTGTACAATGTAAATTGGACCTGTTTATTAACAAGGTCAGATATATACATTTTTTGTAAAAGTAGTCCAAGCTTAGTTGGCCCCGGTTGAAAGACAGCCAGCCTCACCCAAATTAAATAATCTCCAGACCTCTAAAACCAATGAGCAATAACTTATAAGCAAAAAAGCACTAACTATACCCCAAGAAAGGCGCCAAAAAAGTCAAACCCAAATGACTTCTCTACTGCTCTTACCAATTTTTTATACAATCATAAACTCATCATACGGCCCCTCTCCCCTTCTCTCCTCCCAATCTTTACATTCTTAATTTCTGCATCACCATTAAAGCAAAGCATTCCCACTTTGTTCTTTATTGATTTTTTCACTTTTTGGTCCCACCGGCACCACCCACCTCATGGAACAGCAATTCAACAACGACGGATAGATGAATTATCCACGTGGACACTGGACAGCAACAGGGTACACAACGTGTCAGAAACTAACTGGCTAGCTAGGGTTGAAACAGCTCCAAACAGTTCTGCATATAGATGGGAAGGTACCAGAGCTTTCCTTTTTCATTGAAGGCGGGGCCTTTTGAACAGTAAAGAGGAGACAGTCAGTACTTCCAAGTGAGCTGGTTGGGGTGCTGCTTGGCAGGTGGTCACATGGACAGCCCCCTCCATCTGTCTCCCTCAATCTCTCCATTTTCCACCCTAAATTAATAAATCATTTTTTTTGGCTGGCAAACAGTTTTTAGGATGTTTTTAAAGAGGCTGCATTCCTTTTGCTGTTTGTTGGGAGATTTGGTAAAAGTTGGGGTGGCAATATGTTCTTTCTGTATTTCGTCGCAGTGCAATTTTATTTGCATTAATATAAATGCATGGAAGTGTAAATGTAAGAAATGCAAATTCTTGTATAATTTTGTTTTGAACTTTACTTTGTTTCATGTTTTAATTTGCTTTATTTTTATTGCAATTAAATAAAATAAGTTAAGATTTAAAACAAACATAGGTCAGAATTTACACTTAAATTTTTTGTACTGCTATGTTTTTTTTTTTTTTTGCATCAGTGCAAACATTTATTTGCATCGCAACCAAACACAGCCACACAGCCTTAGTTGTTGGCTGAGTGTTGGTGCTTCCAGGATTTGAAGGAGTAAAGAAAAAAAATACTCTGCATGGTTAAGAATTTTGTCTTGAATTATGTACTTATTTTCTGATTGTTGTTTTCGTTGGGGTGACTCCTTATCACTTGTGTTACTTGTATCTTTTTTATTCACATGTAATAAAATCAATCCCCTTTCTTTAGATTGTTTTAAAAGATTCATTTGCTTTGTCGCTTTTGTACCCAGAACCATGCTATTTGCCACGTGGCTATTATTGTAAACCACTGTTAGAGCTTAATTGGAGCAAGAGTCAAACGGATTTAAGGGACATACATGAGAATCAGAGACGTTGGTTCCTCCAATCTAATGGCTTAGGTTGTTTGAAGTATAGTCAATCATTCAAGGAAATCAAGGTCAAAAGGCCAATAAATGATGCAAGACCAAGGCCAAGACCAAGACCTACAAAACAAACGCATAATTGGTGCCGTTTGAGAGAAATTTTGTCTAGGCTCAGTGGGCTGGGGCCGCTAATAGAGTAATAGTAGTTATATATCCGATCCACATAACCCGACACGACACGTTTCGGCCAATACTTTAACAGCTATAAATATTAAATAACTGTCAAAGTACAATTACGGGAGGAGAAAAGTGATAAGAAGAACATCTGGATTTACAATGTCGCTGCGTAGGAAAATCTGCCGGGACACGTGGAGGCCTGGGGGAAGCTTTGGTTGAGTTCAAAAATAGTCGAACTTGGACGTGGAAGATTTCTTCAACCGCTCGTGGCACGACGTAGCACGCCGGAAACCCGGAATCTCCGGCGGTCTGTATGACCGTACAAGGGCGAAGTTCAATCCTTTGAAGAAGGGGTGGGTCTTAACGTCCGCCGCCCCTCTTTTTGACCCCAGCCTCGTCGACGGGTCTTTGACCAAGAGCCCGGAGATCAAATCACGTGCGTGGACTTCTGTCTCACTTGCCGGAGATTCCGTCGGGAAAACTAACGGCTTTTGCACTATGTTTCGCAGCGTGGCCTCGTTGTTCTCGCCGGAAAAAGGTGTACGGCCGTAGATCAGCTCGTAGATGAAGATCCCAAGGGCCCACCAGTCTACAGCGTTCCCGTGCGATTTCCCGGCAGCCACCTCTGGAGCGACGTACTCGTGAGTCCCGACGAAGGAGCAGGACCGGGCGGAAACCGGTTCTGCAACGAACCGGCGGTTTAGTGTCGCCGTCTGTACCTTGCGAGACCGGAAGAGCCGGTTGTAAAGGCAAGAGAACGTCGAGGTCGAATATGTGCTCCTCTTTGTCTTTGTCCTGCCGGTCGACGACGGCACTGAAGTGGCCGTCGTGGCACCGGGGGATGAGTCGGGCGACTCGACGGCTGGTATTGCATCAGAGCACAGTGAAAGATCAAAATCAGAGAGCATGATGTGACCGTCCGATCGAACCAAGATGTTCTCCGGTTTTAAGTCTCTGTAGATGATCCCCAACATGTGCAGGTACTCCAAGGCCACAAGAACCTCAGCCGCATAAAACCTGAACAAATTAAAAACCCACATTCTCAGAGTCAGATATTAATCCATGACATGGCCGAATCGTACCGGGATGAGTTCAAAAAGCTTGTAGTAGACAATTAGACATAGTAGACAGAAGAAGCAATACTGAGATATTCTGCGTAGGTAGAAATGGAAAACGGAAAATAAATTACCAGAAAATCTGCAATTTCCTGCTTCAATGGCTCAATGCAATGAATGGCTGGTGAATTTAATGCAAAAAATGTGAAAAAAGACGAAAGGTTCTAATTTTTGAATCATAATAAGAAGAAGGTTTGTTAAGTCCAAAAGGTTGCAGCTTTTCTTAATTTTAAATAGTATCTCTGCACTGAGTCGAAGAGCAGACAAAATCCTTTTAATACTAGGAGACACTGAAACAGGATATGTAATTTTTTTTTAGAACAGGATCTGTAAAATTAATAATTACCCTTTTTCTTTGTATCTTAAATTTTTTTAATATTTGTATAGGAAAAGAAAAAAAGGGAGAGTTTCCATTAATGTACCTTGCAGAGCTCAACGAGAAACGTTTGCTAGGTTGCTTGTGTCTGAGAGTATGCAGATCACCACCAGAGCAGAACTCCATGACCACGCAAGCGTAATGCGAAGCTTCCAATTCTGCATAGAGAGTAGGAAGGAATGGATGGTCCAGCATCTTCAGAATCCTCTTCTCCGTCTCCGCCCTCTCTACCTTCTTCTTCAACGTAAGCGCTTCTTTATCCACAACCTTCATGGCGTAATAGCAGCTATCATCGCCGGCAACGGGGGTCCTGAGACGGCACAGGTAGACGCTCCCAATGTCGCCGCTCCCAATTCGACGAACGAGCTTGAAATCCCTGAAAGTCAACCCGCTCTTGCGGCGGGAAATGGCGGAACGTATAGCTTCCCACGCGAAGTCCGACGACCGGTGGGGCTTGAAGGCAAAGCTCTCAGGCGAATAATAAGACGAAGTCTTGGCGGAGATTTCGAGAGCATCAAATGAAAGACGACTGATGCTACTGCAGCTATCGCTGCTCATCGAACTCTGGCTAGAATTTAGTGTCTCTGCTGAACCGATTTCACCTTCTGAATCCCGCAAAAACTCGTACATTTTAGGATCAGAGACTCCACTTCGCCTCTTCAAAGCTCTTCTACGTACGTACGCTTGAAAGGTTCCTACTTCCTACACAACACTACATTGGGTTTCTAAGTTTCTTCCGAAAACGCTTTCAGCAATATATAAACATCACCTTCTTTTCCCCACCGACTCAGAACGTAGCAAGCAGAAATGCAACAAGCAACTACCAGTCAAGGAAGTAAAGAACAGCAGAACCTAATCTTTTCTCCACCAATAATCTAAGCTCTCAAAAGAGAAAGAAAATTGAAAAAAAGAAATCTTCCAGAAAGCAAAGACGGAAGAACGAATAACCGAGGATTTTACTAGTATTTCTTTTGAACGATCTCCGCTGGTTCTCGAATCAGATTCGAAGATGATCGTAGAAATCCGAGGATTATGACGCGGGAACAGGCTTCGATTCCTTGAGAGCTTGGAATCGTTGCTCCCCAAGTCCAAGTTCCCGTCTCTGAACAATTAAAAAACAGTCCAGTCTCGATTTTCCTCAACGAGCCGTCAAAGCAGCTTCTCCTTCGCCATGAAAACACCTTGGAAGTTCTACTCACAACTCCTTCCTTCTCCACCGAGAGGCAACATGCATCGTTCGAACCACCATTAAAGGACCATCAACTTCAACCCCTCGTCAAAGCACTGCTCGCTGTGCCCAGAAATCGCAGCTTTTCTCTGCTTACAGCAGGAAATTATCTGGGTTTCCGTAGATCAAGCCCGCTCTCTCTCTATCTCTCTTAATTTTCGAAATCAGTTTCGACTGTTTTCTCCGGTTGGGTTATATATACACAGGGCGTACAGTAAAAAGCTACACTTATTATTTGTTAACCATAGTTACTTTGACACGTGAGTTAGAATATCGTGCGCTCATGAGTCATGACGTGAGTCTCCGGTTGAAGAATGGAGTTGGGGTAGTTTAGTAATATAGAAGGAAGCGAGGGCTGATTTGGTTATGACGCTAGCTCTCCCCTAAGTCCTACCTCTCTCGTACTTCCATCTGTCATAAATGCTGTGCTGTTGGTCTTGGACCGTATCATCCTCATAATTAGACGTATCCATGCAGGGAGGGATAAAAGTGTAATTATGCTTTACCAAATCGGTCTGGCCTGGGTTTTGTTATTTTCTTTTCATTCCACAACCACAGCAATTGAAGATGGATGAATTTGCACTCAAATCATTTGTATGACAATAATTTTGCACTGGTGCAAATAAATTTATACTGTCAAATGCACTTATCCAATACAAATTATTAGGCTGGGTTTGAGCGGCCTTTCTTGGGCTTTTTGCTTTTGGGAAGCCTAACTTAAGCATCCAGATAAACGTTTGGTGAATAAGCACAGAAAGTGTTTTTTCTGACCCAAAAAGCACCTAGGCCACGTTTTGAAGAAGTAAAAAAAGAAGGCTTCTTCTAACTTCTGCTGCGTTTTTGGGAAGTCATTTTAGTAAAGTTTTCCTTCACAAACATGTTGATCTAAAGCCCAAAAAATGGCCAGTGTAAGACGCACATCGATTTGACTAAAAGGTAGGTTGCGTTTGGATAAGCTTTAGGATTTGTTTGCTTTTAAAACCCAAAAGTACAAAGCCCCAATTTTATGGTGTATGCTTTGGGGGAATTTAGATTTAATCCTCTTAAAAACCTGGGCTTACTTTGAAAAGAATATAAATACAAATATGTATAGTGTAAATACATACAAAATATAAGGTTTTACACTATATATTTATATTTGTACTTCATCCAAATTAAGTCCAGGAATATTTCCATATTTATATGTTTTATTCATGGAAAGATATTTTCATTACATAGTTGCAAGGGGCTGTGAGGATAGTAGGAGAACGGATTTGTCAGGACTGAATCCCAATTCTACTTTGGGGCTATGAGGATGGTGTGAAGACGGAATCCCAATTCTGCTCTGGGGGCTGTGAGGATTACGTGAGGACGGTTTTGCAAGGGGTTGGTATTTGTTTTAGAAGCAATTCTGACCAACCCTTCCAAACTATTTCTGTTTTGCACAGCCCAAAGCTCAAAAGCAAAAGTTTTTGAGAATAGAGCCCAAATTATTTCAAATACTTGGGTGATAAATCAATATATCACAAATGTGAAGTGGCCAACATAGAAAACACTGAATAGATTGAAAAGGATGCCACTTGGCCCGACCAAATAAGACACACATGACATGTCAGCAGCAAGGGAAACAATAGGGCTGGAAAAATGTTTCCAAGTGGTACCCACCCAATGGAAGAAACAAGGCCAATAAAGAATGACTGGGTTTCATTTTCTTATGGAATGTAGTCATAAAGATGATGAGTGATCACAAGGGGCCTATTGAGGGAGAGATGTTGTCAGGAAAAAGGGCAGCAAAAGTACAACAAGTGGAATGCACTGAAGGCGACTAAAATTTGTCAAAAGTGGATAGGCCAAATTCTCATTGAAGAGATTTTTCCTTTCTTAGAGCCTCAAAGAACGAATAATATTTACTGGTTACATTCACAAGCAGGCCAATAAAAGACATGCTATAAATGAATTAGGGCTGTGGCACAACTTGAATAAAAGGAAATGAGGATAATTTATATGATAAAGAATTAATTCCCTTCTTTTGAAAATAATAAATGCAATTAACAATGAGGGTACTCTGATCAGAAGAATATGAGTTTCTGCCCTTTCTACTACTGCCTTATGCCTCATGAGAGATGAAAGGGACCACCTCTTATCCGAATTTGAATCGAACCCCATCCAGTTAAGGGTGACTCAATTTCAATTTTTCATATTTGGATTGAACATACATCTACTCCCATCCTTTCCTATATGATGATATGATCTGATGGAATTTTTAGTCAAAAAAAAAAGAAAAAAATCCAAGAATATAAAATTGTATTCCTACGTTTTATAATAGTATAGATATAAATATAGGTATATAGATTAGGATCATAGGCTGTGTTTGATTGTAATGCAATCTTATTTGTATTTGCACTAGTACAAATACATAAGAGTGCAAATGAATAGAATGCAAATTCTAGTTTAATTTTAATTGGGTTTTACTTCATTCTGTTTTCGGTCTTATTTTATTCCATTTATACTGCAATTAAATAAAATGTGAAAAAAAAATAAATCAAAATTTGCACCTAAATCATTTTTACTACCATATGCAAAACTATTACTCTACCAAGGAAGAATAAGAGCTGAATAAATAGCACAAGGAAGTAATAAATAGGATGAAGTATTCAATCCATTGGTGTCTTATACTCATGGGAAATGGACCCAAAATTCTTATTCCCTTGGGAAGATCTCTTCAGCTCAATTGTAGGGGTGTGATATATTTATTAATTATGAGACAGATAGAAAAGACTGCAGTGCCCTATGGAAACAATTGTGATAGGAATTGGCATGCAAGATTCCCAAGGTGGGACCTAGTGATGATGGTTACACCTGATTAAGAACAAATTTATGAGCTAAGGCTCAAGTTGGGATCATCGTGGAAATCGGCTGACTCAATTGGGTTTTGCTTTGACTCGGTCTTAACTCGTAAACTTGCTTCTTAAATTATAGCTTACTAGGCTACTAGCCTTGGCCCTTAGAATCGATAATGACTACGTCGAGTGAGTTGAATAGAAGTGACTTACCTGACCCGGTTAGTACTTAGTAGTTGGCTATTTGTATTTCATGGAAATGCTTGCATGTATTTGTAGCTATTAGTAAATTATAGTATGACCCTTTACAAGAATAATATTTTATTAATTATAAGCAAATAAAACCTATCAAATAATATTTTAGGAGCCAAGATTATTACATGATTTTAACTTCATATAGAAATTACATAAATTTTCAAGATTCAACTGATATATATTTTGGTCTATTTCATCCATAATAAGTTTCTACTGAAAATGGTAAAATATGATAGATAAATAGCTATATAATATACATTAAATTATATACATACATACAAGAAGAGAGAGAGATTTAATTAAATTGTAGTATATAGAATAATTATAATGAAAACATTACATACTCTATTATATATCAAAATATGCATATATAAATAATGCAATAAAATTTTGGCAAATTTTCTAGTCTTTTTTTTTTTTGATAACAGAAGGAAGTTGAATTTTGGAAAACTTTATGACGTTCAGAGTGAAATGCCAAATTTGATTCTATAATAACCAGTGTCCTCTAGTACTGTCAACCAATTAAAATAATTCCAAATTTCTACATACTACTAGTATTGGAATATATATTCAGATGTAAGATGATGTTTAAATGTTTGGGAAAATCTATAATGCAGGAAAGATATGGTATGAAAAAAGTTTTGATCAATCAAAATCTACCCATGAATTTTGATAAATAATACCTTATTAGCTATCATGTTTAAGAATCCAGTTTCTTGGTTAATTATTTTTCAGATATCATAACTTTTCCATATCATAGTCGAACCCTATATATAAAATTTATAATTTTCAAAGGCTAAATCTAAAACCTTTGTAATCTCTTTAGGAAGGTTATTAATCGGGATAATTAGGTCTGACCTAATTAGACTGGATTATACTCGACTTCTCTAATTACGTATGGTATAATAATTTGGAACTTCATTCATTTCTGATAATATAATCTTAATAAAAATGATAGAAAATTCAATGGACAAGGTCAATTTCATCCACTGGCCCCGATCACACCCTTCCACCTTCCCATGTCGAGGGGTACCACGTGATGCATGCATCAAGAACCGAAATGATGCCAGACCAGATACTATGGTTACCAAGCCTGTGCTCCAACCCTCAAGACTTGATCTCAAACTGGTGCCTTCATTGATCCCGAATTGCCAGTCCCATGATTCAAAGTATGGATACTCTTATGTATCGGTACTCTGATACATGCGGAAATATAGTTTTTTTTTTTTTTTTAAATTTAATTTTTGGGGAGATAAATATATGCATTTTTCATTAAAAAAGAGTAAGATCCCAAAATATCTATAAACAGGTGGTGTATCAAGACCCTAAAAGATACGATACGATACATCTGATATAGAATATGAACCTTAACTGCCACGTTCAGAGATGAACAAAATGCATAAAACTTTAGACGAGAGCAATGGAATCCACTTAGATGAACTCCAACTACTTCCTTCACGTGACGGCTGAGCTTAGACCATACGAACAAGCCTTTGTCTCAGCCTCCACCTCGGAAGTGGGGGCATGTGACATGACACATGGCATCCCTAGGGGACAGGCCACACAGCATGGCGGACTACTACCCTTGGTTGGGGCATTATATATGACAGTTGGCCGCAATGTTGGCCACATGGTCACCACTTTAATGGCCTTGGCCTTCATTGCACTCTGACATGTCAAGCCATTCCAATTGACGAATGACGAAATCTCACCCATTCTTCTTCACATATGCTATTGCACTTTGATCCCCTCAACTAACTTAACTGTTGCAGTCCTTGGGATTAAAACCCGGGTCCTCTGAATTTTTTTGTTCAACCTAATCACCTTGGAAGGTTCCAAAACAGTGCTTGATAGCATCACCTAATTTAACTTATAATATTATATTATGATATCTAAATGTGTCAATTTAATTATTTTAAACAGGTTTATTATATATATATATATATATATATATATATAATATTTATTTTCAATTGTCTTATCATATCACACACAATGTTCTAATTTGGAATTGGTCTTGTACATTTGGGTTTGTCCTATAATCAAAACTATCAAATCGAATTTACACATATATCCCAAAATAGATGGAAGGATAAGGGATGTCTATGGCAGGACATGCACCAATATTTGCACTGTTTTGACAGGAAGACTGACCGAAAAAATATGTCACATCCACAACCTTACTATAAACTAAACATGCCCTCTCCACCTTTACAAATATATTGCTAAAACATGGCCTAACAACTTTGTGATTGCTAATTGTTACACAAGATGAGGCCCTCTCATGTCAAACTCTACTGTAACGGCTTTTGGGTGATGTAATATATTCTTGGAAATATTGATCAGGTCAAATTTATGTAACATACATATCAATATTTATTTTTTTATGCTTGTTTCTTATAAAATGACTTTAAAAGATAACGTTTTTGGTATTTTCTCTGAAAGATAAAAAGATAATTTTAAAATATATATTTTTATTCTTTTTAATTTGTTTATGGTTTTATACATACTGGCAGCATGGATTTCGATTTCTCTCTTACAAAACTCAGTTATTTAAAATCATTTTTAGTATATTTATGAAGATTATTACATCTTTGTTCTGACCAATGTTTTCAAAATCGAATTGGACTGAATGGTCGCACCGGAAAAACCAGAAAACAGTCACCTGATTGGTTCCATTTTACCCTAAATCGTTGTTTAACCAAAAACCATTGATTTGATCAATCAATCGCTGATTCAGGCGATCAAACTATCGAACTGTTCGACTTGGGAACGGTTTTTGGCCTTTTTTGGGTTTTTTAATTTTTTTGTCAGAGCAAACCATCCATTCAGGCCAGATGATTGGACCATTCAACCCAAGAATTGGACCTCAGGCCAGTCCGGTTTAAAAAAACCTTGATTCTGACCATGGAAACCAGTTTCAACTAGGTTCCCAAGGAAATTAATATTGCTACACACAATTTGTCTAAGGTGGCTTTCGGTAAATCCTAAGTTTAAAGTTTGAAAAGTAAAAATAAAAGCTTTGAAAGAAACCTGTGAAAAATTTGCTTTTTTTACTTTTGTAGATGTCTGATTACAGTGGAGTTGTTTGATAATTTGAATGTTCTGAAGTATGAAAAATGTGCATTTTACAAATTTACCCTCCAAATTGTTATTTAACTAACTATGAAAATGATTAAAATATTATAAAATAATAAAAAATATAAAATATTAATAAATAACAACTGAATAAATTAAACAATAATAAATAAATTTAAAAAGATTAACATCATAAAAATTTTCATTAATTGAACAAATATTATAATATTTTTATAAAATATTATAAAATTATATGAATTTATTTACAAAGAAGATTGGAACTTTGGACAGAAAAAAAAAAGTAAAATGGAATGGCAAGAAGATGAAAACAGAATAGGGGAAAGATCAATTTTCATTAATTTTTTACAGGGGCAAGCGTAAGCTAAGAGAGGATTTTTTTTTTCACTCTTAGCTTGTTTTTTTACCAGGGCACACCCTTTCCGCCCTGCTTCATGAGCATCGGCAGGGAATAGTGGTTACCGCCTTTGCAGAGAATGACGATTAGTTATCGACTTATTCTGATGTAGTTGAACAAGGGTGAATTCGAGTAGAAGAAGAAGAAGAAGAGGAGGGTGAGAAGAGAAAGAACAGAGAGAGAGAGAGAGGACTGGTTGGTTCGATGATCGAACTGATATGACATGACAAGGAACAGTTTTGAGCTAAGAAAGGGGCAACGTTGAAAGTAAATTTTTAAAATTCGTCCACTGCCTTTGAACACGCTCGGAGGTAACGGTAGGACTGTTTGGTTTAGGAATCGTTTAGGCAACCAGTTCTGTTTTATTCAAAATCGGTCTCTATCTAAAAATCGTTGAATTAGTCAATGATCTATTAACCCGAGCGATTGAATCATTGATCCATTTGATGGTTTTGGCTTTTTTTATTTTTTTGCCAGAACCAATGTTTTCAAAACTGGGTCATACGGTTGGACCGGAAAAACTGGGAACCAGTCACCTGATCAGTTCTATTTTACCTTAAAACCGCTTTTTGGCTAAAAACTGTTGATTTGATGAACAAACCACTGATCCGTGCAGGCGAACCATCGATCCAGGCAATGATTTTTGGCAGTTTTTAGGTTTTCTTAATTTTTATGTTTTTTTTTTTTGTCAAATTAGACCATCTGTTGGACTGGATGGTCAGACTGTTTGACCTGAGAAGAAACCCCATAACAGTTCTCTGTTCGGTCTGATTTTAAAAATCTTGATCAAAACGAACTATCCATTTAAGCCGGATGATCAAACCATCAACCTAAAAACTGATGCCCATAACGGTTCCGATTCCAAGTCGATTTTAAAAACTTTGATCATTCTAATGATTTTTCAGCATTTAGAGTAGTGATTCTGACGTACAATTGAGCGACCACCAACTGCTGCTGAAAAAAGTAAGATTTTCAACGCTCGGTTTTCCTTTGTCTTCGAGGATGGAGAATAGTTTCCCTTTTGTGATTCCCTTCGGTTGTGTTTGATTATTAGGATAGCTGATGCACTGCTTTTGCTGTGTTTTTATTTTCATTTTTCTTTGTTTGATGGTTTAGTTGTATTCTGTTACTAATCTTGATCTATTAGTTTGAATAAATGATCTTTCCTACCAAAAAAATTTTATGCTGAAGACTTTGTAGTGTTTGGCTGCAATAATTAATTCCTTTCCTTTTTTGATATTTGGTGCCTTTCACCATTGATAACTTCTCCCTGACTTTTTTTTTTCTTTGGGCTGCGTTTTGAAATCAGTGTAAATCAAGTGGTGTAAAAGTTTACACCTATTCGTGTTTTTTTTGTTTGGAAAGAAAGTGTAATTATGATCAACGTAAAACTCTATTCTGGTTTAGTTTTGCATACATTTGTATGGAGTGGATTTTACATCGACGTAAAACTTGTCAAACATAAAGTTTTATATCGATTATTGTCTATCGATGTAAATATTACATTGATTTTATTGATGTAAAACTTTACACTTCACTCGTGTGTTTTTCAAAAAGCAAAAATCACTTTTACAGTTCAATGTAAAACATCATCGATATACTTTAAAATTGATGACATTTTACACTAAATCCAAACGCAGTCTAAAGTGTTGCGCATAGGCATTGGAACAAGCCAGTTAACACAGCCAGCCCTCACTTGGTTACACAATAATTAAGATGGTGTTTGGTATTAATGTAGCTTTTGGAAGAAACAATGCCAGCTCAACATTAGAGATGTGTTTAACAAGAAAATGCCTAAAAATTTATTTGATTGAACCGTTTATTTGATAAACGGCTCTCTCGAAAATTGTGTAAACCGTTTATTAGAAAAACACCAATTTTAATGTTTTTCATTTTCAAGACCGATTTTTCATTGTTTAACTTATATGACGCTTAATGGCGTCTAGTGGCACCGACGTATAAAAAAATTGTACAAAACGTTTAAAACAGATTTTTTCTCGTTTTTCAAAACAAAATTGTATAAAATGTTTTATCTTATAAATGCCATCCATACCAAACAACCTGTAAATTGAGTATATGATGCATCGCAATTTAAAAGATCCTGATTGTTGGGGGTATTTTACCAAAAGGGCCAATTATAAAAAGCTCTCCTGGATTTTCAGACAATGGTATAAAACTTCCTTGTCTTTTAATTTTAATAAAAATCTCCCCTGACTTTTTCGAGGAAAGTATAAATACCTCCCTTCCGTTAATTTTTCTGACGGAAAACGCTGATGTAATACATTAACCTTAATATTTTTTGGGTCAAAAATCTAGGTTTAAACGTAAAAGTGATTCGGTTTTGAGTGATGCGAGCAACTCTTGCTCCCACCATATATGGCAAATAAAGTACCATAGTGGTATGGAGCCAATCATAAAGGGAAACGTGGGCCAATGATTTGGTATTGTCGGCAAAAGCCACTGTACGGGGAAAGACAAGAGATTAGCATTCTCATCGCTTATCTCTATTCTCTAACATCACATCAACTTCAACCTGCCTATAAACGCTTGCAAACCATTTAACTTTAACCATGGTAAAAACCAATACAGATTTACCAGGTTTGGGTCGGACCCTGTCTGAATCAAAACAAATTTGAGCCGATTGTACCAGTCCAGTCCAGACTTAATGATCTAATGTCCGATATATTGACACATAAGATAAGAATACGAATGTCAATGGATGATGTTTGGGTCGGATCCAATCTAAATTAAAATCAATTTGAACAATTAAGACAATCCCAACATTGAGTTGGACCAATCTAGAATGATCCATCTATATTGGAGTTGTATCGGATCAGATTAGATTGGACCAATATCCAGCCCATTGACAGCCCTAGTTGAGTATAAATGTAGCTTATGTGTATGGGGTTGGGTTTGTTTTCCCATCCTTGTCCAATGAGGTTAGTTGGGTTAGGGACAATGTTGCTTTGGAATGGGCTCAAAGCTGAGCCAAATCTATTTTAAATTTAATCCATCGACATCCCTAGTAGTATTAACTTAGGTGGTTGTGGGCTGAGCTCCTTAATAAGTTATTAAGAAAATTGTGAGCCACTTATCGGCTGAAGCTGATTTGGGTTGGTTGTTATATGCTTTTCTTATGATAAATGATTGGTTATTATATGCTTAAGCATTTTATTATTGATTATTTTACCCATTGAATGATAAAACATTAATTTTGGTTAAAAAACAAGAAAAATAAAGCATCAAGTCATTTAGCCAAATGGCCCTTACTCTCATTTAGGTTTTTCTTTTTTTTTTTTTTTTTCATTACAAAGTTACCCACATGGCTCCAACCATATATCTTCTTGCTCATTGAATGGTGAAAGTATTCTCTTCAAACAAAAACTCTACACACTATGAAAGCATGGGGATGCCGCTATACATTGGGAACATCTTCTCATGAATTTAACATAAACATATAGGAGATATTCTCAATGTGCAGCTATATGCTATGTGAGCAAAATTTTTGCTTGAAGAAGATTTGAGCTCTTATGAATGAGGGTGACAAGATTCCTTGTAAGCAAGAAAGAATAGGAATTTAGCCCGACATTAAAAATTTCTATGTGTTTTGATGATAACAAACTCATTGAATATAGTAATGACCAATGCCAAGTGTGCAGTTATTTTCATTGAACTAGAACGGTTAATTTAACAAGTGCTATAAAGAAGCAAAGCATAGATGAATGTTGGGTAACTATCAATTTCATTGTACTTTCCAAGGAAGATATCTATTAGGGAAAAGAAGAAAGAAACATCCAAGTCCAAGTGGTCTATGTTGTGTCATATTCAGTAGTTGATATAAATCATAAGCATGATTCACACTATAAGCTTGAGCTTGACTAATCTCCGTGAAACTAAACCTTAGAAACCAATGGTAAGCATTAGGCCTAGTTTGAAAAAAACAATTAATCTTAGTTTGAAAGTCTAATTAAAGAAATAAGTTCTAGACCATTGAAATGAAAATATTCAAGTATCTAAGGTTATGAACAATGATTGACTATAGGAATGATGAGATGCCTTTACTCATCGAGAACTTGATCTTAACATTAACAAGTTTTAAGGTTATGATATCATTGAGAACTTGATCTGAACATTATCATGAATAGATTGAATCTTCCTCAATGGCTCTTTAATGATCAAATGCTCTCACCACTATAAATTAGTGGTTTTCACCTGAGAAATTTGTGAATATTGACCATGTAAAGAGTGCATTATTATGAACAAGAGTTGGTCGAAAAGAAAAGATTTTGTTCTAAATCAGTTATAGTGAATAAAATTGAGTAGCCATCTTGGTTTATTTATTTCTTACTGAGATTTATGAATCTCTTCTTGTGTTCAAGCTTGTAGAGTTGTATGCCATCTTGCCTTGATATTAGTTTGTCCTGTATCGTTTATTACTAACCTATTGAGAGACATTGTTGTTGTATTGTGCTATGATTGCTATATTTGTTGTATTTGAGGTGTTCAAAGAAGGAAGCACCATTGTATGTTGGGATGGCACTAGGGAACTCTATTCAGGTCTTGTAGGCACCCGAAAGTCCAATCAGTTGTTAGTGGAACTTTCAAAAGATTGTCTAAGGAGAGGATGTAGGTTAGGGTTGGTTGAATCTCTATAAAAATCTGTGTGTGTTTTACATTAATTTTTACAATCTTTATTTGTTTATTCTTATTTATTAGATTGCATTATCATCCGTTGCATTTGCATAACAAACATACACATAACCTTCACTTCACTGTTCTTGTATTTATCATTATAGAAGGCTTTAAAAAAGGGGAAAAAGTTTCCATTACCCAATTCACCTTCTTGAATTTAATTTACATATATGTATGGTAGATATTCTGAATATGCATTTGAATGCCATGTGTGCATGCAGAATTTTTACTTTTAAGAGATCCAGGCTTTGAACGAAGTGGAGCTAATCTTGATGTAGGGGTGCAAGTCGGGTGGGCTGGGCCGTGTTTTAGCTCAACCTAGACCCAAGCCCCAACTATTCAACTTGAGGCCAAGCCTAGCCTGTGCTAAAATTTGATGTACTCAAGTTAGGCTCGAGCTTGGGTGAGTTTGGGTTAGGCTTGGATTGATCATTTAGTCCACACTAAAAATTGATAGACATGTATGTGCATGCATTCATATATGTATAGTTTATTAAAAAAATATACATACATGCATGTATGCATGCAAACATGTGTCTATATATGCACATATATAAATATATAATCGGGTCAAGATTGGATTGGATTTGGGCTTCTTAAGGGTTAGGCCCGAACCCAGCCCAAAAAGTTTAAAAACTCAAATTTTAAGTCTAGACCCAAGCCGAAGGCAAAAAAATTAAGCTCAGCTTATACAAAATTGCAGGTTGAATTGACCTAAGCTCGAGTTGGGCCCTGCCAACTTGCACCCCTATCGCGTCATTCATTCATTCTAGTTCAATATAATCTCGTCGCGAAAAAAAAGCCTTAATTGTTCCTGTGGTTAGCATTGCATCATTCATTCTAGTTCAATATCCAGCACTTGTATAACTAAGCTATCTTGTTCAAGCAAGGTTTAAAGTATGTATTCGGGATTTCCTACTCACTTTTCCTATCCATTTTCTATCTGCCGTGAATTGAAGCCATACATCTCTATTATGAATTAAAAAATGTATGGCAGAAATTCACAGTGGGTAGACAGTGAGTAGAAAATATGGGCTCTAAACTATAATACTTTATGTATCATATCAAGGGCTTTCTGATATACCCCTACAGTTGCAGGAGGTGTTTTAAGATATCAAGACCTTAAATCGAACCCTCTGAACCAGATTAAAAAAAAAAAAAAAAACTATCGATACACTACTATCGCATATTGATATTTTGAACCTTATGTTCAAGTAATTCCTTGATAGAAAATTATGAGTCTGTCTTCGTATCACGGTGTTACTGAGTCATTTATCAAAACTAAAATCATTTTTTAAGATAAATAAGAAAAATCTAATTTGATTGGACTTATTCAAGTATAATTGTTTGTCACCTTGCCGTGGGTCATGTGAAAGTCATCCAAAGAAAATACTATTTGGATGTTGGTGACGTTTTTACATTGGATATCCTATGTGGTACCTATATCTAATTATTAGACAATAATAAACAATTGTAGCATTGTATTTATGTATCCAAATCAATTTTTTTCCTAATTTTTGTTGTCTAGAACCTGTCTCATAAGCTGGTGGCGAGTGGAAAGAGTATTATGAATAAGACGATTAAGTTCTCTTCTTTCTAATGGCCTATTAATCCATCACCACCACTGTTGCATCCAAAAACAAAGGAAATATTTAAGTGGCATAAGAAAGAGAGAGAGAGAGAGAGGGAGTAGACGGAAAGTTAAAAGGAACTTCACAAAATGTGTTAACTTTCCTTCAATTTTCTGTTTTTTCTCTTATTTCCAATCAAAATCAAATATAACTTACATGGTGTTTAGAAGCGTGGGCACTTTTTAGGATTGATTTTCAAGAAAAAAATGCTTATGCTTCTAAAACCTATTTTTCACAAAAAAAAAAAAAACGCTTCTGCTACATAGGCACTGAGCAATACTATGCTATTTGGTAAGATGATTTTCATCACCGTTTTTCATGTATGTGCTGACAGGTAAGTATCACATATGATACACATCAGCCAACCGTTGGGGGAAACAATTCACTGGTGCATGAAATCGGTGGGGTCCCAATTTTTAAAGCATGCCCGATTTTTTAATAATCGACTGAACCAAACAATAAGATACATGGGCGTTTATTGAAGTGAAGCGCCTATGTGGATGTGACGTGGCACCATTTTTTTAAAAAATGGCCATGATTCCAAACATCCCCTTAAGTGGGTCTTTAATAATGTGTATGATTTGATTTCAAAAATAAAACAACTGCACATCAGCCAAAATTAATAATAAAATTATGCTGATGTATCATTGTTTTGAAAAACAATGGTGAACATCAATCCCCTAAGATGGCAACCAAAAGTGCCCGAACAACTTAACCATACTTTTAATTCTATCAAAATTCAGTACTATTGGAGCATCAAAACGACAAGAAAATATATACTTAGGGGTTTTAAAACGAAAGAAATTTGCCACATCAGCATAGTTAATTTTACTTTTAAAATAAAATCTTACATATTGGTAAACGCCCATATGCAGTGATCAACATGAAAAAATTGAAAATTATCAACTGATATAGCAAAGTTGTATCCATATCAAAATGGTAATTTAAAGCCCATATTTAAAAAGAGACTAAAATAGAAAAATTGGCATTGTATTAGAGGTAGTTTCATCATGTTATTGATGATGGGTGATTTGGCCCAACCTGATGAACAGAGGACATGTGGACAAAACTTGCCAGCCAAGTGATGGCTCAACACTTCTGACCACCTTAGCAGATTGGTCACCTCGGGCGTCCCAGTCACTTCGGATTGCCCCGAGGACAGGGTATCTCGGATGCCCGTATTTGTTGAGGTGACACGTAGCAGGTTCTAGAAGCTCGCCAGTTGTCTCCGAGCTTTTCGGGATCACGTCACACACCTGTAAGTCTTATCCTCATTCCACCCGATTCGGGTGGACACGGTGAGGTTTATTAGCCAGCACATTATCCACATTCTGGAGCGAAACAGACTCTTACTGCTTGGTCCAAAGATCTCAGAGAGGTTTCGTGAGGCTCACAGCAACCCAACTATATAAGGGCAATAGCCCCCGTAGAACAAGGTACACGTGATTATTTGCTCACTAGTTTACTTGCATTCAAGTTTTCAGCTCGCTATCAGAATACAATACTAAGTTAAGCATCGGAGCGACCTCACCGGGTTAGCCACCCCAGAGTCTCTGATTCTCTTTCTTGCAGTTTGAACCAGCTCGCTAAGCGGCCAGTATCCAGGTAACCTTCCAACTAGGAGCTTCCGAATCGTACACCATCAATTATCATCTTGCTCTTTTAGCATTACAACGACTGCTACATCCATTAATATGACCCTATCTATCTATGTTGTTTTAAACCTTGCTTAAAAAAAAACTATGGAGAAATACGGATAGGCCCAATGCAGATTTCTTATTTCTACTGCAGAGGTATAAACATTTAAAAGGTCAAAAACCCCCACTCTACACATCAATGCCCACCAGTAAATTAACATCAATTCCGCACAAATGCTGACCCTGGGCTAATCGGTCATTCTCCCAAAAAACTTTGGATGGGAGATGATGAGAATGACATGCACACGAAGAAAGCGTCCCTCTCGCCCCACCCCAACAAAAGAAAAGAAAATAGAAGGATAAAAGTAAATAGAAAAAAAAAAAAAAAAAGATAGGGACGTTTGTGAAGTCTAATAATTGTGCCTAAGGTCTTCTTCATGTACCCTAAAGAATAAAAAAAAAAAAAAAGACATTTACAATTATCATACTTTGGTCCTCATTTATTATTTAATAATAATAATAATAATAATTTTGATTCAGCAAACATAATTTAATATGATTAAATTAAAACTTTTATTTGCTCCGAATTCATGCATGCCTATGAACAGTTAGAAATCATTTTGTTTGTGTATATCAGTAATCGGCCACCCCTCCGGTGAGGCAGTGACAGTTGAAAGCATTGTTTACAGAATCTGGGTTGATCGGGGTGGAATCGGAATTAACTCATTTTAATTTAAACTGTTTGGTTGGGTGGAATTGGAATACTATTTTCATTCTTACTGGCTGTTTTTTTCACCGGAGGGAATGCCATTCCCTCCTCCTTCCTTGGGAATGTAATTCCTTTCCAGATTCTTTTAATTCCTGTCTAAACCAAACAGACTATGAGAATAGACAATGCATTTAGCGGGATTTTGAATCCATCCAACTCTAACCGCTAATTAAACAGACCCTAAGGCTATCTATCAAGTAGTTATTTTTCTTGATGCTGTGTTGAACAGACACGGAGACCATGTAGATCATCGTAATGTGTATAATTTTGTAATTTTGATCGATGCTGGCAAATCTGTTGGGTCTAGCAGACTGGCCTTGACAAACATGAGAAATGCATCATTCAGAGTTGGTAGGGTTCAAGTTAGAAAAGATGAGGAGAAGCCCTGGTTTCAACTTTCAAGGTCTTTTCAAAAGCTAGCTAGCTAGTTATGTCCAGCTTGCAAAATTTGTCTAAGAATCCAACATAGAGCTACATGAACGACAGGTTGTGTCCCCACTCCCCTATGTATCGGATTTTCTCTCCCCACCCCATGAATGTATTTCTTTCATTGTAGTTTGTACACATCAATTAAAAATCACTACTATGTGTTTGTCTTTGCAACTTGGCAAGGTTTCCATCACTTTAATTAATATGCAATTTGCAACCCAAACACTACTAGCTAGAATGTACATCTAGACTCTAAACCAACCAAAATTGAAGGCTGAGGGCACGTTCTGAGTTGAGATGAGATAACCTCAGGTCAGTCAAGATATTGGATATTATTCATCAGTTGGATTTTGTAACTATCACTAATTAGCATTGTTAATTTCCCATTCTAGCTTGTTTGTATTTAACTCTCTTGGTAGAGAGTCCTAATGTACGTAATTGCACTACGTACTAATTTCCAAGTCTATTAATACTAGAGGGACTTCTGGGTGGAACCAACCACTGAACTACGTACACTATTATTCTTTCTACTGTTTTTCTTGTTTTCAAATTTGTTATCAAAGTCTATGATCTATAAGACGAAAACACTAATTCTGAAACAGAGGCTAATAGAAATCGCACACACTATGAGCAAAGATTGTATTACTTATATAGGTTTACAGGTGATTGAGTTTGAGTAGGTTGTTTATATCAGATAAGAACAGCTGTACAGAGGTTAGATATGATAAGATATCGATGACCTAAGAATTATCTGAGAACTCTTAGGATTTATCCTTCACATAGGAAGAGACAACGGCAATAAGCGGCACCAATGGTTCCACCCAGATCTCAGCCAATGCAAGTTCAACTTCTCTCTCAACAGCTGCTTTCATTCCGCCATCTCTTCCATGCCTAACGTTACAAACTCAATAGTGAGAATTACGTACCTTCTCTAGAGAGCTCAGTTGGTTGCTTCCACTGATACTAAGGAGAGGAGGCATAAACTCATGATGGGTATGGTTGAAGGAAAAATTAATTAAGCACCACCAGATCGAAGAGATTGTTGATCGATCCTACTGATTGAACTAAAAGGATTCTAAACCCAGAATTTGATTCATGGTATCAGCTACGCCAACTCGTGTTGAGTTGGACTAGTGCTCCGCTAGGTTGTAGGTCTTTCAACCGTTGCAGCAGAAGCATGGAGTGCTCTAGAATGAAGTTGCTTTTGCTTCACACTCTAGGTCTTGAGTTCTTCAACTCCAGAGACATTTGCAGAGTCTAAAGAAGGGGGCCCAGTTAATTTCAGGATCGGCTAGTATAAAATTAAACCAGCTAGCCAATTGTTCACAAGAGGATAAATAGGACCTTCATACAAAATTGATAAAATGTCGCTTTAACTAACTTAAGATCCAAAAAAAAAAACTATAATAGATTCGGATGGAATAAAATCATAAGGAAGTTTACTACCCGATTACATAGATACTTGGATATATAGGAGCATAATTATATAGGGGATTTAGCACTTCTACATTACCACAAGACCATGCTCCATCCAACAATTAAGCACTATGGGGATGGGGATGTTTGGTTCAGTTGGCGTCAAGGTTCGAAATTTTCATACATATCGAAATGATATGTATTATATCGGGGCTTTCTTGATATGCCCTTATAAGGGGTGTTATGGGTCGACAAGTGGTTCAGGGGGTAGATCGGCCTTAAATAAATTCAAAAAAAAAGAACAAAAAACAGTGCCAATACAATATTTCTTGAAACGCTGTTTGCATATGAAACTAGCTACATCAGTGCCACATGGGTGTTTGTGTTTATTGTATATAAAACCACTGTTTTGTTTCATTATTTATCAAATAAACATTGAAAAACTGAAATACTTGATTTTTTGTGCATGGGGCATTTGGGGAAACCTCCAATTTTCGTTTTCGCTCATCATTTCTTGAAACAAAATGTTGATGTGACATGCTTTTATGGATATTAATCTAAGGTGAAAAGCAATAAACGTTTAAATTGATGCACAACCAAACAAAAAAAAATGTAAGAAATATTTAAAATAAGATAATACAGGTAAGCATTTAAAATATTAAATGACCTCTCTGTAAATTCTAACCGAACCAAAAGAGATGCTAAAACCAAAAATAGGAACTTAAGAAAATGAACCATATCAGTAGAGGAAACATGAAATACAGGAAATATGCACAAACAAGATTATATTGACTTCGGTTGCAATGTAAATAAATTTGCACTGATCCAAAACTATAATAGCGCAAATGATTTGAGTGTAAATTCTGACCTAGTTTTGTTTGATTGCAGTACAATGAAGTAAATTAAGACATGAAACAGAATAAAGTAAAACCCAAAACAAATTTAAACAAGAATTTGCAATTTTTTTTTGCTTATACTCCTATGCACTTGTACTACTAGCTCGGTTTGGAAGTAGTAAAAATACAAATTTATAGAGTGCAAAACCTTGTATTTTGTATTATTTTGCATATATTTGTATTTGTACTCTTTCCAAATTGAGCCACTACAAATAAAATTGCACTCCAACCAAATACAGCCTGACCATGAATTGATGCCAAATTCCTAGGCAGAATGTGGCTTATAGGGGGAGAGGGCTAGTAGTAGGGGGGTTGGAATTCAGAATTCTGCATAGTGTGTATCCATACTTCTCCCTTTTTTTTTACTTAACAAACAGATTCCTCTATTGCTTAGTAGGAGGCTAATGTAAGACAATGAATAGACATTCAAAGGGTAAAGAAGTAACATATGCGACGAAACCTAGAACAAATGAGAGCCTCGTGGCATAATAGCATAGCACGGGAGCAAAACCGAGTCAAGCCTCACAAAGTCTTGAATAAGTTCACAATATTGCCTCGTAAGACCTCATCGACTGAACCTTGCAAACCACCTCATCACAACTTAACCTCGCAAGTTGCTTCACCGGATTATCAATACGCCTTCCTCGCGACCCCACAACATTCCAACTTCACGAAGTTGCCTCACAAAGTCAACCGCATGCGTATGTCTTGGAGGCAAGTTAAATATTGTTGGACTTGTACCTAAGTGCGATGAGAGCTGGGAAAAAACTTTAGCTGTTGGGGGCCAACAGTCTATGCTATACAGAGAATTTATGAGAATGCTACATTATCATGAAAATGGGTAAATTTTTATTTTGACTAAAAACAAAAACATGGACATAAATAGATGAACTGCCCAGAACCAAAAACTGCTGTTTGGCCCCAACGCCAAAGTTAACCCTGAGAATTGTATCAAAGGTGTCAGATGCATGATCAATACATCAGGGAAATCATGTTCGGCTATACCCATGTGTCATACTAACACGTGTCACTTCCTAAGAGAATCCAAAATCGTGTTCTATTCCAAAAAATAAAGGAGAAATCTACAGGATTGATCTCATACCACTCAAGCTAAGGAATATTCTGGAATTATTGCTTCATGCATGTACTCTTACTCCCATACTTCTATAAATAGACGAACCATTCCCTGTAACTATCTTCCTTCCCTCTAAGTCCATCCTTATCCATGTCGACTTACAAGATAAAAACAAGCTAAAACGAGAAGAGTTATTAGGAATAGCTGAAATCTAACACTCAAAACCGAATTGTACTACCAAAAAAAAAAAAAATGAAAACTGAATTGTCGTTGGAATCATTTACGATCCTTTCATAAATTTGAAGAAAGAATCAAAAGCAAATTATTTAACATATGAACAATGAAAAGTATTTAATCAATCTAATCTGTTGCAAATATTTTTAAGTGTAAAAAATACAGATTTTATAGAAATTGCAAAGTCAGATCAATCTTGACAATACAGTAAGATATAGGATGGATCTTGCAGCATCCTTCAAAATGCAATGTTTAGTCCCCCCCACCAAAAAAAAAAAAAAAAACTGAAAAGAATTTAATCTTTCTGACCATCAACATTCTTTTTGATAAATACATGTTAAAACAGATACATCTGAAATACTTATCCTTGCAGATGTACAAGAAATTTTCCCTCCAACATGTGTACAACTGTAATTACAACTTCAGTTTCCAACCAAGAACATTTAATGTGGCTGTTTGATCCCTGAATTTGGAGCACCCTACTTTAATATGCAACTGCAGTTATCCTAGAAATATTCAAAATCAAGGGAAGCAGAGTCACCAGAGATGTTCTTATTTCCACCACCACCACCACTGGTATTACTACTTCCTATTGTCTTCTTATCCATGTGGTTTGTCTCCTTACTGGCATATTGGCTGAAGTCCATGGGTGGGGGCACAATTGGTGGCATGCTGCTCCTCACTAGGGCCCAATTAACTCCTTCAAAGAATGGGTGCTGTTTGATCTCTGTGGCACCTCTTTTGTAGGCTATTCGTTTCTGTGGATCCTTCACCAAGAGGCCACGGATGAGATCCCGTGCCACAAGGCTCACACTTGGTACATCTGGAAACCGGAGTGGCTGGTCCACCACATTGAAGAGTGTCGCACGGTTGCCTGCCCCTTTGAATGGGGTTGTCCCATGCAACAGCTCATACAAGAAAATGCCAAATGTCCACCAATCAACTGCACTACCATGGCCCTCACCGCGTATGATCTCAGGTGCCAGGTACTCATGTGTCCCCACAAATGACATGGAACGTGCATTCGTGGGCTCTGCCATTAGTTCTGGGAGGGATCCCCCAGCAAAGAGGCCAAAATCTGATTTAGATTTCCGACTCTTCTTAGGTAGGATGCGTGGGAAGAATGATGATGGTTGGATACATCCAGGTATTGCAAACTCATCACTGAGAATGCCACCTATGTTTCCAATACCACCAACTGATGATGATTTTACAAGAGTTGGGCTGACAGAGCAACGCAGTGACAGGTCAAAGTCAGAGAGCATTATATGTCCCTCCTCCCTTACTAGCACATTTTCTGGCTTCAGGTCTCTGTACACAACTCCAAGCATGTGCAGATACTCAAGTGCCAGCAATACTTCTGATGCATAAAACCTGTCTCAGGAATAACGAATGGATGAGGAAATAATAACTAATATACTAAGAATACTTCTGTTCCATTCCCAAGTCAAAATAAGAACAGACTTCTGATTTTAAGTTCAGCTCCAACAATTCCTTTCGATGGCAACAGAGTAGACTTTAATAGAATCCTTTAAAATTAATATGGCCTTCAGCCGAGGAAAATGTTCAAATATTCAATTTAATTTCATATAAGATCTGTAAAAAAACAAATGACCTTGCACTAATTATAATTAAGGCTGGAAAGTATGAGAATGCAAGTTTGAGTCTTAAGAGTAGATACTTTATCAAAACAAATGCCAAAGATTAAGTCCATATCCAGTCCACCCCTTCCAAGACCCCGGATAGCTTGAACCATCATCAGGTAACATCCCAGGGACCACGATGCTTTAGAGATTATATAAAGAAATCAATAATATGCTTGCTAAAGTAAACTGAAATACTGATACATGTGTAGTAAGTGCAACGTATTTCATCCAATTGCCGTGTTGCCAAATTTAAGTTGCTAAGTTGGAGTGCAACTAATTTCTCCTTAATGTTAATTGAGTTTTATGGAGAAACAAGACAGCTGACATAAATTTTATAGTGTATAAGTATTAACTGAATATGAGAAGTGACATGATTTCTTTAAAAAGATTGATTCATTATTGGAATATTCATATTCATTTTTATCTTTCATTTTTTTCAGTATTTGGAGTTTCTCAATTGTTGATAACCTGAATGGATTGCTGTCTATAAATGGTATCTAGAAGAGAAAATCAGAGAGCAGCCTCAAAACAAAAAGGAAAATCAGAGAGAACTAGAAGGTCATCAAAATACCAAGTCTAGTACAGTTTAAAATGTGCACACAATTTGAAATGCAATGCTTCCAAAAATTTTTCTAGGGCATCAGGTTGGTAGCTGGCATTAAAACCTTCAACAAACTGTTTAGGGCATGGATCTTGAATTGTTTTTTCGTGCTCATACTAGGGCATTCCCTGAAAGTGATGTGCTACACCTCAATCTCAGAGTTGGTATTAAATGGGCAGGGGTATTCTAGGGCATTCCTCAAAAGCGATGCATCACAGTTAAGCCCAACTGTGTTAGAAAATAAGAAAGGGTTTCCACATATTTTTAGATGAGGGTAGCAAAGAAGTTAGTGCAATCAACACAAATTCGATTAGCCACTTGGAATGTAGGAATATTTAGAAAATATGGTAAGATTAGTAGACACAATCAAGAAGAGAATGATTAATATTGCATGATGAAAGGGAAACATCAAGAAATAGATGGCTACAAACTATGGTGCATAAGAGAAGTAAATGATAGAAATGGAGTAGCAATAACAGTAGATAAGGATCTAGCAAATAAAATTGTAAATATTAAAAGAATTGGAGATAATATTAAGTTTAATTTGACTTTTTTTAGGTGAAGAAATCGCTAACATAACTAGTTCTTGTGCACCTCAAGTGGGCTTAGAAGAAAATATTAAAAGACAGTTTTTTTGAAAACATATAAAGATTAATTCAAGAAATTTTAAATAAAAAGAAAATTTTTATAGGAGAGGACATAAATGGGCATGTGGAGAAAAGAAATGCGATGTTGCGCATAGAGGATTTGGGTTTAAGGAAAGAAATGAAATAAGAGATACAATTTTAAATTTTGCAACATCTTACATATGACAATAGTAAACATATATTTCAAAATGAATGATGAACATCAATAACATTTAAAAGTGGAGCAAACATAAATAAATAGATTTTTTTCCCTACTAGGAGAATAGGATATTGGTATTGTTTCAATTTTTTATTTACTTTCCAGTTTTTGGTGTCTTACATGGTTATGTTTTTTATATTTGTATCACTATTTTAGAATTACTATTTATGGTAACTCTTGAATTTACTATTTATAGTAATTCTTGTAATTATTATTTTTAGTAAACTCCTGGTTTACTATTTTAGTAATTTTGATGTCTTTCAAGTTAGTTTAGTAGGATTAGGAAATTGCTATAAAGAGTTGTTTAGGAATCGGATTCCTTATTTAAGTGCACTTGAGTTACTTGTAGATTTGTCTTAGTTTTAAAGGGATTAGAAATTCAGTCTATAAATAGAGTCAATGTAATTAGAGTTCAACGAGAGTTGAGTTGATGAAATAAATTTTTTGGTTTAGTGATTTCTGGTTGTTTCCAGAAATTTCTCCCTTTTTCCCCTCTCTCTCTTATTTCATCTTCTAGGCAATCTATCCCTTTGCTGTTTATCCTAACAGCAAGCATTCTGCTTGCTTTTCCATCCATATTCTTTATATTCAATCATACACAGCCCCTCATTCACCCCACAAAGCCCACTACAATCTTAAATTAGGAGCCCTACCCCATCCTACATCAGTTTGGTATCAGAAGCATATCTAGATTCCAGATGACCAATAAAAAGGGGCATTTCAACAAAAAAGGGGAGGGTCTTCAAAACATCAAGAGGAGAATTGAGGTTGGGTGATTCCCAGATTCGAAGGAGGAAAGAAATTCCTTGAAATTCAACAGGGTAGACGAAGTCATGATGTGGAAAACACAGTAAAGGATCCAAGAGAGGAAGGCTTTCAAGAAGGGGCAGAGCAAAAGAAGACCCCAGAGGATATTACACAGATTAATACTATAGAGGGTCAGGTTAGGGAGGCAAGTTCATTGCCACTGCATGCCCATCTTTCTCAGTCGGTGGCAGGGGATTTGGCTACCGATCAAATAGTTGGTGAGGATGCTGTAGTCATGGCTAGGTGTGGTACATTGTGCCCTAGGTCTTGACACCGAAATGGAAGGGGAGAAGGGAGGAAAGGAAGAGAACAGGAATGGCTGTTCAAAGAAACAGAGGGGGGTAAAAGAGGTCGCAGTTAAGGGGAGAGAAGGGGATCAAGGGGTATTGGAAGGGGTGTGTAAGGGAGGTTTGGAAATCAATACTTTGGTTGAGAAGGAGGTGGCAGTGAGTAACTCTTTGGGCTTGCTATTCTGGGGAGGGAAGATTTTGCAAGGAGGGCTTTTGAAAAGTTCAAGAAGGCTAGGAGGGAAGAAAAGAATAAGAGAGAGGAAAGTCTAATAAAGAACAAAGGTTGGGATGAAAGAGGAGAGGAGGAGGTGATGGAAGAGGATCTAATAAGGAGTTGAAGATTAACTTGTATTAGGGGTCAGGGAGGGGGTCAAGGTTGAGGATATTGAGTTGGAATAATAGGGGTCTGAAGAAAAAAGAAGAGTAGCAGTCAAAAGCGTTATCAGATGGTACAGAACGGAGACAGTTCTTTTGCAAGAAACAAACTGGGAGTCGTTCAATATGAACCTGAAGGAAGAGTGTTGGGGTAAGGGCAGTGATTTTTGGTCTTTGGATGCTTTGTTTTGGCGAGGTGTCATCTTGCCACCTCTTATTTTGTAACCTTTTTTCCTTTTTCTTTTTAATAAAATTTCTTTATTACTCTTCAAGAAAAAAGAACAAAAGCTAAATCTAGAGGTATCAAAGCAAATCTTGAAGATGAGTTGGGAATATGTCCTACTCTCATTAAGAGAACTTAAAAATCAATTCTGCAATGGTTTTCATGAGATACCAGTTAACCTGCAAGATCTACAAGTAGAGTTACATAAGGCATCTGCCATTTGTAAACCATCAAAGCTCCATAGGTATGAAATTATGACACAAGAAAAAGTTGAAGGGAAAGAAGGACCAGATGTGGAGCCATCTGTTGTTGAAGAAAACACCTAAAGAAGTTATCTGATTGCTTGAGGAACAACTTCATCAAGAATATAATGATGGACTGCTAGTTAGTCTCTCTAAAGGTTTTATTGTAGAACAAGGAGGCAATCAACACATCAAGATGGTGATCTCTATTTCTGAAATGTTGAGAATTGAAGAAAATCTCTTCAAGACCATATTCTTTCATGCATATGACAACAACATCAGTTCTTATGCTCAAGTTTTGAATCTACTTTTTGTCTTTTGCACTTCAAAACTCAAGGAAGGGTTTTTTCAAACTAGGGGAGAATGATGCAATCATGCAAATATGGAAGCAGGGAAGAATCCATGGAGAATTAAGTTCGTTTTTCAATTCCTATACCTGTTATTTATTTATTTTTGGTTATAGGATATTGGTACTATTTCTGTTTTTTATTTATTCTTTAGTTGTTGGTGTCTTAAGAACATGGTTATATTTTTTAGATTTTTATTATGATTTATGGTAACTCTCAAATTTACTATTTATAGAAATTCTCATTATTACTATTTTTAGTAATTTCTGATGTTCTTTAAATTTATTTTTAGTGAGATTAGGAAAAGTGTCTATAGAGATAGTTAGTAGTGTGTGTGGTTCCAACCCCACACTTATTTATTAGGTGTTTTATTTATTATTTCCTTTTATAGTTGGGTTTGTTGGGCCTTGTTTATGTTTATCCTTTTTTATTTTTGTTGGAGTTTAAGTAGGGGTATTAGAATAACTGCTACTATCTTAAGGAAATTAATGTTTATAAATAACAATTAAATGGGGCGGCAGATACATACAACCGAACCCCTCCTTTCTTTCTCTCTTCTCCTTCCTTTCTCTCTTCTTTTCTCTCTCTCTTCTTCTCTTCGAACCTGTGTTTCTCTTCTTAAATTACATCAGTCCACAGCAGTATTCTATTTGTTTTATTCAAGTGTGTCTTTATGAGTTAGTTGTAGACTTGTCTTATTTTGAAAGCAATTAAAAGTTGTTTTCAATTAGTTTCTTAGTCTAAATTGGAGTCTGTAAAGGGACATCCCAGTTAATAAGTTTGAGTCTATAAATAGAGTCATTGTAATTGGAGTTAAAGGAGAGTTGATTTGATGAAAAGGAAACGGAATTAGGACTTATTAGGATTCCAATAGAAGTGTGGAAAGGTTTGGTAGAGGTAGGCTTATTATGGCTTATCAAACTATTTAATAAGATAATGAAAGAAAAGAGGATGCCTGAAGAATGGAGAAAGAGCACCATAATGCATATATCTAATAGCAAAGGTGATATACTCAGTTTTAATAACTACCACAGGATTAAACTTGTGAGCCATGCTATGAAATTTTGGGAGAGAATAATTGAGCAAAAGTTTTGATATGAAAAAAAATATATATCAAAGAAGCAATTTGGGTTTATGCTAGGGAGACTAACCATGGAAGCTATATTTCTTTTGAGATGGTTGATAAAAAAAGTTTATAAAGAAGAAGAGAGATCTTTATATGGTGTTCATTGATATATAGAAAGCATATGAGAGATACACCAGATTTGTATAAGGGTTGAACAACCACTGTTAGAACATCTACGAGAGAGACATCAAATTGTACGGTTTCAATGGGTCTTCACCAAGGTTGAAAACCACTTAGCCCTTATTTATTTGCACTGATCATAGATGAATTGATTAAACATATTAATGAGGAGGTCCTATGGTGCTTGTTGTTTGTTGGTAATATTGTTTTAATTAATGAAACTAATTAAGAATTAAATACAAAGTTAAGTTTATGACGAATACCTTAGAAACAAGAGGTTCTAAAACAAGTAGGACTAAAACAGATAATATGCAATGTAAATTTAATAATAATAATAATAAGGATAAGGATATACTTGGGATTGGTGACCAAGAGATAACTCAATGCGACCTTTTCTGGTACTTTGGTTCAATAATTCATAACAAGGGAGATATTGAGGATTTTACCCATAAAATTAGAGCAGGATGGGAAAAATAAAAAGGTGTATATCAACTTTTATGTGATACATGAAAACCACTTAGATTAAAAGAAATTTTCTATAAAACAATTGTAAGGCTAGAAATATGGAGTAGAGTTTCAGGCAGACAAAAAACATGTCCAAGAAAATGAGTGTGGTAGAAATGTGTGTGTTGAGATGGGTGAGTGGAAAAACTAGAAAAAATAGGGTCAATAAAGTCATTAGAAGGAACCTAGGAGTATCTCCAATAGGTGATAACATGAGAGAAAGTAGACTTAGATGGTTTGTTCACATGCACATAAGACCACCCTAAAACACTTGTGACAAAATGAGATATGTCACAAGTTCAAGGGACAAGAAGGGCTAAGGGCAGACCAAAAAGGACATAGGTTGTACTAAGAAATGATTAAGTGCTCATAATTCAACAATGGGTATAGCAAGTAAATAGAATGGGAAGGTGAAAAAGGACCCAACGTAGCCAACCCCATATAGTTGGGATAAGGCTTAGACCCTTAGATAATGATGATGATAACAGTGATTTAATTAGAGAATCTAACTAAGTTCTAAACAGTTTGCTAGTAAGCACATAAATATGGCCACAATGCTATTAGCCAATACTGGTCCAGACTATCTAGGGATGGATAAGACCTAACTTCCAACAATCTAGCATGCAATGTCTCTTCTCAAACCTGAACATGTTTTCACATTTACTATTATTCATCAAAAAACATGTTTTCACATTTGTCATCCTAGGAAATCCATTCACTGAAATATCCAACTGATAATTGTTTCAGAAGCCAATCTATACTACTAATAAAAGAGCGAATAGCCCCATTTTCTGGACTTTTTATTAGACATTTTTACCCCTTATCTAAGTAACATAAAATGGGCATAAAAAAGGGCATATATATCTTTACTGTCACTCCAAAAACTGCCCACTTATAACTGTTCAAAAACTGTCCACTTATAACAGTTAAGAACCTGCCCACTTATAATTGTTCAAAACCTGTCCATGTATTGTAAATAGTTTTGTCTTGGAGATACTGTCACGTGCAAATGCATGTACATGTTTACTAGTAATAATATGTGCATCAATAAGTTCTCCATTAGACTAATAAAATAGAGAAAGGAACAAAAACAAAATCAGTTCTAAAATCTAGCATCCAAGTTATATGAACTTCATTGTGGGCTAAAGAAAAAAGCTTTTAGAAATATGAGATCAGTATCATATTTTTATATAAGTTAACATATTTTATTAGGGTTAATTACTTACATGTACCCTGAGGTTTGAGGAAACTACTTATAATATACCCTGTAATTTCAAAAACTACTTATATGTACTTTGTTGACCTCTGAAAGGTTAAGTCTAACAGATAAAACGAAAAGGACAAAAGTGTCTCTCATTGTTCATTAAATTTTCAAAACAAGACCCTACCCTTGCAAGTGGTATAATGTGAGATAATATAATTTCATGCACACAATTAGGAGCTGGAGTGTGTTTTTTTCTTTTTTGATCCCTTTTCTTTGGAACTTGTTAACCTTCAATCAAATCTATCGGTTAGGGTTCCATGCAAAAGTAAAAGAAGAAGAAGAAGATGCAATGTGGGATATTATAATTTCACAGATACAATTAGGAGCTGTAGTGGTTTTGCTTTTTCCCCTTTTCTTGCTTTGGTTCCAGAGACATCATCTATGATGCTTTTTTTTTCCTTTTTTTCAATCATCATAGAGCAAATAGATTCTTGATATTCTCAGTGGGTATCTCCCTGCTGGCCTCAATCCACAACAGGACAGAGAGTAAGTTTCATGTTCTTTACAGTTTTCTCTCTATAATTTTGATGCTCTGAAAAGCAAATGCACTTGTGTGCGATAAACCAAGAATGGTGGAGAGAGAGAGAGAGAGAGAGATGAGGGCTGTATTTTGATTGAGAAATTTGAAGAACATCAAAAGTGTTTTTAAAGTAGAAGGATAAACTTGGGATTACAAAAATATTTAATGATAACTAGAAACAGCCCTAAATGTTTCCTTAATCGTGGGTCTACTTGTGTCATATGGGGTCATCTTAAAAGGTATATATAAGTAGTTTGTAAAACAACAGGGCATATATTAGTAGTTTCCTTCACCTACTAAACACAAAACAAACAAGACACTAGACCTCCAACAACCAAAAGCCAACAGACTGAAACAAAGGACAACAAAAACACCTTTTTGCCCCCAATTAAAAAGACTCCAGCGCACCTCCACCTTTCTGGAACCGAACACTGATACCACCAAGGTTCAAAGTACCGATACAGGGCGATATGCCAGTAGGGCGTATCGACCTGTATCGGTTACTCTTTTTATTGTTTTTTTTTTCGAATTTGGTTCAGAGAGGCCGGTTTAAGGCCGGTCTACCCCATGAACCACTTGTTGACCCGAAACACCCCCTGTAGGGGCATATCCGGAAGGCTCCAATGCGATACGTATTGGACGATACGAGCCAATACGTATCAATACTTTGAACCTTGGATACTAGCCCTCTCCTCAATCCTCCTCCTTGAGACCTTCCTCCTGAGTCCTGGCCTTCGTCTTCTTCATTCCACATTTCTCCCCCTCCCCCAATAACCACTTTCTTCAGCCTCTCTTCTCTCCTCCTCTCAAACTCCTCAAAGGAGTTTCCTAGCAAACCCCTCCCCTCCCCCAAAAAAAAAACAGTCCAAGCTTCTTACCAATCTCAACATCTCTCTCAACAATTTCCTCAATGGGCAAACTGGCCTTCATCTCTCAACAAGTAGGCATCAGGATCAATACAACAAAACAGCAAATGGCTGACCATTCAAGAAAATACTCATAAAAACACCCCCGTTACAAAAGAGCCCTAGGTCCTAGTGTACCCCAGTCACAAACTTGTCTAGATACACCTGCTCTGGCCAAAGACTCATCTAGGGAATTAGTAGACCTGGGAGTCCACTTGAACAATCAATTCAAACTTCTACCGAGGAAATCTCCAAGGAGAGTCCTCTCAAAATTTATCCAAGTAAATAAGCACCTTACAATCACCTTCAATTAGCATGTCCCCTCCCATTCTATGACTTGAGCAGCTCTTAGCTATCAATGAGTTAAAAAAACCAATACTACCTGAGAAGCTTAGCATGATGTTTCCACCTTGGTTCCTTAACACACCTCCCACCCCAGATTTTGGGATGCAAACGAATCGGGCCAGGTCGGACTCGAATCAGTGTATATTTGAACCCGATCTGGCTCTGTTAATCTCGGATCCGAAGTTCCAAATATCCAATCAGATCTTATAGGACTCGATTTGAATTTGAATCCTATCGATAAGTCGGATCTTCGGATCTGATCCGATCCAACTTGTTTTCTTTAAAAATTAATAAATTATTAAAAGAACAATAAAATATACTAATTTAAATAAAGTAAAAACAAAAAATACAAGTATTTTTTAATTATTTTCATCATACATACATGTTTTTTATAAAAAAATAAATAATATAACAAATTTATAAAAATATATTTATAAATAAATAAATAACATATATATGTACTATATATATTTATATTTATAAATATATAATATATATCGGATCGGATAGGGATCCGAATCCGATCCTATTTCTGATTGAATCCTATTATCCGATCCAAAGATTTGAATAGGGGGTGATCCAAATTCAACCAAATAAGATCGGATATCGGATTGGATTGGATCATGATCCGATCCATTTGTACCCCTAACTAGATTCATTAGGATTACCTAAATTGCACCTTTGAAAATTAAATTTGAGACTCGCTGCATCCAGAGATTGCCAAATAGCTTCTCTAAGTGGTCTAGATATAGCAACATTAGCTATTACCTTCCACTCTCCAAGAATATTATCCATGCTTATCCCATGGAAATCTTGACATGCCAATACCCAATGAGCAACTTTATTTTCAATTAACTCAATGAGAATTTCCACATTAAGTTCTTTGTATTCAAACAATCTTGCATTTCTCTCCCCCTAAATACACCATAAAATTGTTGTTCTTATGCAATGCCAAAGCATCTTCATTCTCTTTGTATGGATTTGTCAGGCATTCCACCTCTTGCCAAATAAAGAAAAGAAATGATTCTAAATTCTATAAGAGAAAGGGAAAGAAAGAAGACATGAGGGGACAAGCACCAGTGTTGCCTCTTCCTTTGAAGGCAATTAAGAGAGGCTTCCCAAGAAAAAATCTTGACTTTTGGTGGGGAAGGACCAACCCATATGAATTTCCAAGGAAACTAAGGGAGGAAAGGCAGATTGGTAGCAAGAACAAAGTCTTTAATGAAAGAGGACACTGAGAAAACACCCAAGGAGCTGGGCATCCAAATCCTATCATTTGAACCATTGGAAGAAATGAAGACACTACTCAAATTGGAAATACGTCTAACCGAATTTTCCAACTCTCTCTCAAACAAACCCTTCCTAAAACCAAAGGCTCAATTTGGGAAGAGTGCAAATACAAATATGATCAATACAAAACCTTGTGTATGGCATTTCTAAATCTTGTATTTTCACTGTAGCACTCTTCCCAAACTGAGCCTAAGTTCCATGAGGTGGTGCCTTGATCAATAGAAAACATATCCGAATTGGGTTTGCTTTTGTACATAGAAATGTTGTAAAGCTGTGGATACTGAATGCAAACAGGAACCTCTGCTCACCAGAGATCAGTATCATATTTCAAAAGTTCAAAATTTGATAAATAAGTACAGGCATGAATGCTTCCACATAAAGTGCCAACATCTTCATAAGCACATGCAAAGGCAAACATATGAAAAATACAAAATAGAATAGGAAATTCAAAATAACTGGATGAGAGAGAAGAAATTGACCGTGCAGCTTGCTCACTGAAATACTTGTTTGGTTGCTTCTGCCGAAGAGAATGCAGATTACCCCCACTGCAGAATTCCATGACCAAACAATAGAACTTGTCTGTCTCAAAATGTGAATAAAGAGTGGGCAAGAAGGGGTGATCAAGAAGCCCAAGAATCTCCCTTTCTGTCTGTGCTCGGAGTATCTTGTTTCTACTAGCCAGTGATGCTTTGTCCATCACTTTCATGGCAAAGAATGCATTGGTTCCCTTAAGTTCAACAAGGTAGACACTTCCAATGTCTCCATATCCAAGTCGCTTAAGAAGCCGAAAATGGTTGAGACCAAGAGGGGATTCTCTGGCAGTGACAAGTTGAATTGCCTCCCACCGACCATCACCACCAGTGTGGGGTTTGAGGGGTGCAGTGGAGCTATCTATGCTGTCACTACGGGTGCTACTACAGCTCCCTCGGCAATTATTGGTGATGGAATTACTTCTCTTTGCATCATTTGTCTTTGCAGTTGTTGGTATTGCTGCTGCTACTGTTCCTGTTGTTGCTATTGTTTCTGAATTTACAGATGCCTTTGGGCATGGCAATGGACATGGATTGTTGTTTAGGCTAGCACCAGTCCTAGAAGTTGGATCCATCTTTTTGGCTTTACATGGCAGGTTACTGGTTGAATCAATGCTACCTTTGGAAGCTGGATCACTAACTTAAGCATTCATATGGTGGAACATCAATCAAGTAAACACTATCTTTTGTAATTGGATTCAATTTTTTGAGTTCACATGGTGCATTTTCTGGTGGATGTTTCTCATCTGCATTACAATGTTAAACCATTGCTTAATAAGCAAAAAAAAAATTGAAATTAGAGACAAAGGTGGAAATCATAATGGTTGTGTTTGGTACAATAGCTGTTTCTACCTGAAATGTTTTGGGTTGATCAATACAAATTAGCACACTACTGTTATTTGAGGCTGTTTATAGTTGAAACATGCATACCTTAAAAATGCATGTGTGGTAAGTTGTTTGTAGAAATGTTTCTTGCACTAAGAGGGGTGGAGTCTAATCTTTCTAGCTGAAATAATAACGTATATGATGTGACAAGACATATCTCTCACCAATTTGTATTCAACTCAAACTGCTTCAGGTAGCAACAGCAAAGGTACCAAACACAACTGATAATGTACCCAAATGGATCACTGCATCTAGGGCTTCAAAAGATCACTTTTTTTTCTAAAATTCAAGTTGTTAACCTCTCAAAATTTCCACAATCACTCATATGATCAATAATTAATAAAAAGTTTTCCAATAGAGGAAAAAAGTGAAACATGATTAATTATCAATAAGTATTTTGTACTTCATACCTCATAGGAGCTCTGCCGCTTGAAAGTCCCTGATGATACCATGGAGGCAATCCCGAGCAACCCTTGAGTACAACTTACAGGTCAGATGAACACGAAGTGCCAGAGTGATAACATAAACTTTAACCCAAATCTATATCTGTAAAAATTAACAATTCATGGACGCGGTCCATTGAAGAAGATAAAAAATCAATATTACTTTATTTGTATTGACACCAGTGCGAGGGCATGTGCTATGCACGTATGCAAATAAAGGTAAAAACATTAAGTTAACAATATGTTATCAAATTTAACTTTTATGACTGCACTAAAACCAAGGCAAGTGTCCAATATATAATAGTATAGATTTAGTAATGAGTAATTATAACTATAAAGAAAAATCCTACTTTAGGCCATGCCAACAGAACCATCAATATAAAGGCTCTTTGTTTGGATTGTAAAATTGAACCTGATACAAATTTTGCATCCGTTTGTTCATAGCTATTACTTGCACTCTTACCTGATATAAATTTTGTAATTTTTTGTCTCATTTGCACTCATTGTTAGTGCAAATTTTGCATCCCAAAAACTGATACAGAATTTGCACCACATTCCTCCTACCCCAATTCTCTCTCATATAAAGTGGAACCACATTATCTTGCTTCCTACCTCATTCCCAAATAAATAACACTCCTCTTACCTCCATTCTCTTTCATATAAAGTTAAGTGGGAATCACTTAATTTACTTCTCACAAACAAATAAAGCAAAAGTAAAGCAGAATTACACTCAAGTCCTATTTGTAGTCTCATGCATTTATATCGGTGTAAATGAAATTCGCACTGCAAGCAAATAAACTAAGCCAAAGGAACAATTGAATTCTATAGAGCAGAAAATAATGTACATTTAGAACGAACCAATAATCCAAAGTTTGCATCAATGATATGCTCTCTCTCCCCCTAAGCGCAATTACCCTTGAAGTCATCAATCAGAAACTAATGCTTCTTGCTCCGCTTCCATGTATCAACTGAGAAACTCAAACTCAAATGAAGACTATACATGTAGGAAGGATTAGAAGGATAATCCCAGCTGGATTTTGACAATGAGGAAGTTATTTCGACAAACCCATTGGAGGAATTTTTTGGGTTTTCGATTTGGAAGAGTTTGGAGATTTCAGATGGTTCAGAGAGAAAACCGTTGAGGAACAGAAGAATAACGGAGAGAAGAAAGAAGAAAATAAGAAAATCCATAAATAAATAGAAATTAATAACATACATCAGGGAAAATTGGATAGCAATAGAGAAAGGGAGACGAAGACGTGGTTATCAGAGAGAGGAGGAAACGGTCTCCAGTTCTCCAAAATGAAAGGACGCACTATTCGCCGCTTAATCCTGTAAAAGAGCGGTTGAAGAAAAACCCGTCACACGTCAACAGTCGCAGCGGAGTTTTGCTGCCGGCTGAACCTCAGCTCCGTCACAATTGATAGGATCTTATTTCCTTCGCCGTATATTTATGGGTAAAATACTTAAATTACCCCTATATTTTACCAAATGTGAAACTTACCCTAACATTTAAAAAATTATTTAAAGTGCCATTAATTTTTCTGACAGTATCCATTAACGAAAGATTAAAAAGACTATTTCATCTTCATTCTTCCTCAAATTTTCAAAATGATAACATAAATTTTGAATCTGCAGAGAATCCCATCTCTCTAACCCTGTGAACAAGTTCTCTGAGATTAAACGGTTTCATAGCAAACAAGTCGGTTGTTGCTTCAAAAGCATCATGAGCTCTGAGTCCAAAATCGTTGTCGTTGTCTCACCCCCCTCATTTTTATGCCTTTTCTTTGTCTTCATCTTTACTCTTTAATGTAAAAGCTCAACTCCGAAATAAAATTCTGCATCCTTTGATCTTTATTTATAACCTGCAAGTGATCTTCAGCTTTCTACAGTCTCCGCAACCTTATTCATGTTACCATCCAAAACCCCTCTCCTCTTCTTCCCCAATTGATCATCAGAATCTCCATCTCTGACTTCCGTCGGCCTCTTCTCGCCAATAGAAAGCTAACGGGGCATCTGGTCTGAGTGGTCTCACTCCCTCACAATCCATCTCTCCAAAGAAACATGAGCTAAACCTAAACGTTAGCTTCCAAGCTTGTTTCTTTTTATAAATTTTCAATCTATGTTTGTGATTTCAGTTTATTCGTCGATTGTTTTCCATAGTCTAACCCCTCCTTGTAATATCCTTAAATCCAAACATGTTTGTGAAAAATTAAAGGAAATCATGAATGCAAAATTTGAACATAGAGTACCCCTATACATAGGGTTGCAAACGGTATCCGATTATTCGATTTCAAATTCTAATTCCATCCGATTAAGCCTGATCCGAATTTGACCCATTTATAATTGGATCAAATATGAATTTATCCTTATTCGATTATATATATATATATATATATATATTTAAAAAGTATATTATACCTTTTGGTCTTAATGTTTATATTTTCATTAAATTGTTATATATTCAAATTTTATATAAGTAATTTTCCATCCATTTTGTTCATAAAACAAATTATTAAAGTCATGTTTAGCTCATCTTATTAATAATATATAACATTTTTTATTATTTTTAGTCTAATCTATTTATACTATTTAATAGCCCATTATAATCCGAATTTGATTCAAACCCGCTAGATATTTAATAGATATGATCCGATTTGGATTCGAATGTTAGCCAATTCAATTCGGATATGCCTATAGCCGATTCAATCCAATTCATCTGCAGCCCTATCCTTAGATCTTTCTCCCGTCGTTGTCTACTTTATGTTTCTCTTTGCATAAACTAAAGTTCTACTCTATTTTGTTAGAGCTAATAGTCTATGAGGAGATAAAAAACCAGTTGCTTACGTCTTGTACCTCAAAAACCCTTTAAGAATTTCTACTAACTAAATCAGTTGAGCTATTTGGGTACTAACAAAGCCTTACAACTGTGGGGCTGCGTTTGTTTTCGGTGTAAACTGCCATTGATCGAAAGAGTTCAATACAGACGGGTTTAAAATGAATGAATTGTTTGAACTTTTTAAAATGCGATAATCGATGTAAAACTCAATCGTTCATGATGTTTATATCGATTTTCAATGTAAAAACTTACATAGAAAACAAACACATGAAAATATGGACCGACAGTGGAGTTTTACATTGGTCCATATTTATACTGAAAATAAACATAGTCTAGGATTTTTAAAGCTCTTACAACCTTAGATAAGCTCCTGAGTGTTACCAACTTAGTTGAACTTCACGAGTGAGTACGAACTTCGTTTCAACAATTTTCCAGTTGTTTTATAAGCACTTCCATTACTAGTATTTGTATAGGTGTTTTGCATGTGACAATTTTGTAATGATGATAGTATATAATATATTCCTAAATTTTTTTGTAATTTTTTTTATATTCCTACATTTATAAAAATTGTTCTTATTTATCACCTTTATTATGGTTCATTAACATAACAATATGTCCAAATAAAATTCTTGCAAAGGTAACAAGAATTAATAAACTTCTTATTGTTCTTATTTATCATTAATAAAATTCTTATTATTCTTATTTAGTATGGTTCATTAATAAAATTAATAATTTTTATCAATTACCTTCGTCATAATTTTATTTGAATTCTTGTTACCTTTGCAAGAATTAACTTCTATATGATAAATCTAACTTTAGTTCCTTTAACCGTTGAAAACTTTACAATGAACTACTATAAAAAATATCACTTATTCTTGCAGATATCTTGCCATCCAGTGATGTGGCTTTTATGTAACAGAAATGAAAAATTAGCCCACCATATAATAGAAATAAAGAAGAAGAAAAAAACCATCTTTTACCTTAATGATCAAGCAATGCTATTCATATAATATAAGCATTCAATTGTCTCAGCAAAAACTAGATTTAATCAAGCTGCACCCTAATGAATCATTTACGAAATTTATTTCTAGGTAGAGGGCCCAAGTGGCTCAAGTGCTAAAAAGGCCAAGAGAAGAAGACCAAAATGTTATGATTTTGAAGACTCTAAACATAGAATATTTGAGTATACCGATGTTGACCCACCATCATACATTCCACTAATTAGTCTACATCAGTTGTCAAACCGAAGATTCATTGGCAGTCGGTACAACAATCCCACTTGTTCCCCTGCAAACAAGACCAATAACACACCCACCAACAGCAACAAGCCCACAGGGGATGGATCTTCCAAGCGAGAGGTCAATTAACTTTTAACCAACTATATGACTCAACCAATGGTAAATAATTCAAGAAAAATATCACTCTATGAGAGTAATTGGAATAAACTCAACATGGCTAGAACAACCAACCTAGGCAGTACAGGAGTCAGTACCTTCAATGACCAGACAAAGAGTATACCGACTTAGGTAGACCCATGAGCCAACTACTCCCAGGCCTACTTGAGATGGGCCTTTAGACTCCCTTAGCACCTAGCCACTTCCAAAACCTCTACCATCATAGTCTAATAGAATTGCTATTTGTGAAATTCACTAGGGACTAGATCACTAGACCAACAACTCTCACCACTAAAGAATGCCATATAGGACCAGATGGACAATAAACATATCACTATCTCGGGTCCAAGCAATCAACAGTAGACAAACATCACTATAAACCCATTACCCAAGCATCAAGTCGACACTTTGCAAACCAAGATGGATACCCGATAATTTGTAATGAACTATGACTGAAGACGAGACAATAGTCTTTTATTCTTCTAAAGGTATTTTAGTTTATTTTTCACAACTACCCAATGTTCCTATTCTAAGTTGGATTGATATTTATTTACAACACTAACAATTTGTGCAATGTCGGGTCGAGTACACAACATAGAATACATGATGCTCCCTATGGGAGAGGAATAAGAAATATATTTTGTGTCCTTTATTTCCTCAGGAGTCTTAAGTGGCATACCCTTAGAGAAAGTGACCCTGCACATAAAAAGGATAAATCCCTTCTTGGAGCCTTGCATGTTGAACCACTTGGCAATCTTCTCAACATAAGTAGATTGTGGCAATTCAATCAATTGCTTTAATCTATCTCTATTGAGTCGATGTCCTAAGATATAAAATGATCTTTTATAAAGAATTGTTGCAAAATCCATACTTTCATTGTAGATAACATTCCTGCACCATTCCTAATTAACAAAATGTTATCTACATATAATACTAAGAACACAACCTTTTCTCCTATTATATTTACGTAAACACAAGGTTCATCTGGATTATATTCAAAGTCAAATTGTTACACTATTGAGTTAAATTGGATATTTTAGCTTATGAAAGCTTGCTTTAGTCCATATATGGATCTGTTAAATTTAAACACCATGTGTTCCTAGTTTTTAGCAATGAATCCTTTCCAATTGATGCATATAGATATTTTCAGTAAGATATTCATTTAGTAATGTTGTCTTAACATCCATTTGCCAAATTTCGTAGTCATGGTGTGTAGCTATTACCAATAGTATTATAATGGATTTTAGCATGGCCTTGAATGAGAAGGTTTCTTCATAGTCAATAAATAGTAAATTCAATTTAATACAAAGTTCTTGTCAAATCTTAGAAACATCAATTTGAATCCATATCCACTAAAGATGTTGAATATCCAAATATAATCCGATCTGATTTAATTTCTAAAAATTTAAAAAACATAACAATCTATATAATGAAAAACGAAAGAATGCAAGTATTTTTAAACTACTTTCATCAAATATATACATATATTTATAAAAAATATAAACATAATATATATATATATATATATATATATATATATATATATATATATATATATATATATATATATATATATATATATATATAGATAGATAGATAGATAGATAGATAGATAGATAGATAGATAGATAGATATCTATGTGTGTGTGATATGAATTTAATGAATTTAATCCCATTTTCAATTCTTTTAGACCAAATGGTGGGTAATATGAATTTAATCCCATTTTCAATTGGATCCCATTATCCAATCCGGTCTAATATCTAGGGATGAGCATTGGTCGGTTAGAATAAAAAAACAAGAACAAAATTTAGGTTCCAATTTTTTCAATTTGTTTGGTTATTTCAGTTCAACTATTTTGGTTTTATAAAATTTTAGTTTTTGTTTTGGTTTTCAAGTTTGGAAATTTGGTTAACCGAATTAACCAAACTTTACTATCTATATAATATATATATATAACATCTAATACATATATAATATGTACAATATATTATATATTAAAATATATAATTTATTACATAATATATAATATCTATTATATATTAAAATATATATAGTGATGAAATTCAGTTTCGCTTATTTCAGTTTTTCATTATTTCGGTTTTGGTTTGTTTTCCCATTTAAAATTTCGGTTTATTCGGTTCAAGTTTTAATCAAATAAAATGTTTGCTCACCCCTAGGGATATTCAAATTCGACAAAATAGGATCAAATTTTGGATCATGATCTGATCCATTTACACCATCACTTTTGGGTGGCTACCTTGTCATGATTTTTAGACATGAGTACTATGCTTAGATTGTGTTGTCAATTGGTATAATTTGGTCCTTTGAGCTTATTGTCAGCTAGAAGTCTAGTGAATGGTTTGTGTTATTTCTATAAATTGCACGAGAAATTAATTAATCCACGACCTATTATCATTTCATGTTATTGACCATAGAATGGGATTTTATGTTGGGAACCCCAAGGTACTATGAAAGAACCTCCCACTAATTTATGATGCCCTCCTTATCATCATATGAGGTTATCCAACTGGCATCCGCAGTTAAGTAGATAACCCAATTTTATGGTGCATCTTTGTTTACCATTTTAGCTTGTTTTCACACTAATAACAGAAGGTCTTTAGATATGTCATCTAATAGTGATCCATATCATTATACACTTATATTATTCATGAGGGAACCAAAGTAACAGTCCCAAATTAAACTCTTATGTCTTATAAAGGTGTCTTTCACTAACTTTCATAAAATCGAATTTGTACGGTCCTACAAGGTTAGAGTTACTATGAGGTTCCCTCTTTAGAGAGGAAATAAGTTGAGGGGCCCATAAATAAGGGGATCGTTCAATGATATGTTAAACATCATGATAATGATGTGCATTCAACTACAATCAGCATGCCACTAAAGTCTCAATGTGAGCCAAGTACTTATGGCCCATATGGCAGAAATACATTCACATAGCATAAAACATCCAATGTAAGCAAGTAAGGAATCAAAAAACTTGTAAAACCCAGATCTTTGTAGATTAACACATTATCAACCCATAATTATAATATTTTTCTTAAACTAATTTAACTAATATGGGCCCAACTACAAAAAAGCAATATAGCCCATACGCCAATTCAAAACAAAATGGGCTAAATTATGCTTCAACCTAACAAAATTGGGTTTCCAAGCATGGGCCAAATTGATCCATGTAATGGCCCATCAATACTTTGATCCAACTTAGAAATTTGATCACTTAACAATGATCTTTATGGGCTGTTAACAGTCCACCCAACAACCATAGGATTAGTCCAACAAGTTGAGCCCATCCTAGGTCAATTTGGCCTAGGGTTTGGTGTTATAATTCATGAACCAAATTAGGGTTTATGATCTAAATATTATCAATCTTAATTAATAATCAGAACAACAAAATAACCATAACAACATTAACAATGATAAATATAATTGACTAGGAGTGTGATGGTCCAAATTGGATTCAAATTGCTACAACTTTGCATTGAACTTAAACTCCTTCAAGGGATAAGATCTCCATCGCTTCCTCCAGTGTGAAATATAAGAAAACCCTAATTTTTTTATGCTTACATCAGAAAAAAATCCTAATACAAGCCGTCTAATAAAATTAAAAAAATAATCACAAATTGTATGTAATATGAGAAATCGCCCCATGTAAATCAATCTTAGAATAAGTAAAAAATTCAATCTCTACCACACTCCAGCCAATAAATTAAAAATTTCACCACAAATCAATTGTAAATAATGACGAAAAAATAAAAAGAAATAATATCCAGATCTATGGCCCAAAAACAAAGAATCGAATTCCTAAAACAACTATACTATGCTAAATCGACTAAACTAGTTCCAACCGATTTGATTCAAGAATCAAATCAGTCCAAATCCAGTGCTAGGTCTGGACCTAATGCTTTAATGCCACTATTATTTGGATTGTTATATCAGAATATGGATTGAACGAAGTTATGATTTAGTGGCTGAATTTCAAAATGTACAACTCTTAGAGTGGTGTTTTACGCCTAAAATTTAATCTCAAATTGCCCTCATGATTGAAGATGGCGTAGTTGATATGGTGAGGTCAACCTTGCAACTAGTCTTTAGCCGATTTACACTTCCAACTTGCTTGGATATTTTCAATTGTTAATCACTTAATTTCTTTGATGCTTTACAAAAGAAACACAACAGAGAAAATTCAAGGTGCAAGAAAGAGGTGCACAAGCACATATCGATCTCTACTTCTTATATCCCTTTTAAGTGATTAGTTAACATAATTGTTGCAAATCTTATTGTGCTTGAATAATGTATGATGTGAGGCCCACAAAAGTCTTATACTTGTCCATATGGGTTTGGCTCATGCAATGAATAAAAAGCACATGGGTTGAGTTCATTGAGTAAACCTAGTGAATCCTTGAGCCAATCAAATTGGGCCAAGTATGGTCCCAATACTTAAGTCTAAGTGACCCGTTGGTTTTAACCACCCTATGAAGCTAATGGTCCGTTTGGTTTGTATGATTGGGATAGGAAAGTAGGAATATTCTTCAAAGATTCCTATTTTCCCAGGTTTGTTTTGGACGAAAGGGTGAGATGCGACAAGATAACACATCTCAATTTCTGGGACGCGATGTCTCACCAAATAGGTGTGACCCCACTAAGAAAGGAAGTTGAGTGAGAAAATTTCATCGAGGGAGGCAATTGAACGTAGTCTTCTTCTCAGACGTCGTCCAACGATTTACTAACCGATGCCACCTCTGGTTTTCATTGCCAAAAAACAGCTTCCGACGTTTGCCTCTTCCAAATCAGGCATCGTTCTTCCACCACTGTCTTCACCACCACCACCATGAGCATTGCCGAGGTACTAGGTCCTGATTAGACGAGTAGGAGATTGCCAAATTTTGGAGGCAGAAGCGTATAGAGGGGGAAGATCACCTCCTTGTTGTTATCAAGGCTACAACTCATATCAAAGCCTGTAATCTCACTGTAAAGATCAAATTAACCGATAACTTTCATTTCTTCTCACTTGAACAAATTGGTCTCAGCAACCAAACACAAGTGACATTGTTGAGAAAAAAAAATTTCCCTTTTCATCCCATCTCATCTCATCCTTACTCAACAACCAAATAGACCATAAGGGATAATGGATTAACATAAGGTAAAGTCCATCAGGTTTAATCATTTTAATGATCTTTTACTCTTAACCTCTCCACCCTTAATGATCAAGCATTGCTCATAGAAAATGACATCTTCCCTGGCTACTAAATGTAGTGTCACACTCTGCTTAAATGGATATTGGGATTGAAACCTTTTGCAAACCTTTTAATAAAATGAGATATTATAAATATAGATATATTTTACAATATGATTTCAAAAACAAGTTGAAATCTAGTGTTGATAGATTTAGATTTCCATCAGATAGAGTGTTAATCCGGATATTCTCTTTGTTTGACAAAGGGGTTGATCCTATCACAACGATTACTCACTTAGGTAGTATTCTAAACTTTCCAACATACCCAAGTATTTGATCCTAAGACTATCTCACTGGTTGGTATATTAAAAGAATCATGGTCGAAAACCTAGTATAATATCATTAAGTCTAAGATTAAGTGTAACTTTTCAATTTTGTCCATCTATCTCTAAAGTTTAGGGCATGATTGGAAATTGGTCATTGTTTAGCATTTCTCATAAATACCCATTAATTGTACCTTGGGTCTAACCATAGCAGTAATGGCGAAACTATGTTGAAGTTAGTGTGGGTAATTGCCTCCACTTAAATTTGATAAAAAAAAACATAGTTATGAAATTTATGAATAAATTTAATATTTTTTTCACAATTGCCCCCACTCAAATAAAATAGTACGGTTCAAATAAAATATGCTTTCTAAATGAGGTCCTTTTTTCAAAGGTTAATAATAAGGCAATAAAGAAAAAAATATACAAGAATGACACCCATGTCCCTATCTCATGTGAGCCAATTTATGATGTGAGTTGGGGTTTTAACTCTTATGTTTTCCCACTTTCCTTTTCTTCATTTTGTTTTTTTTTTCTCATAATTAAATCTTATCTCTCTACTTCATCTCTTCAAACCTAGAGATGACGAATTTTCCAATCTCTATTGGGTACCCAACCTAATCGGGACGGAGACTACTTTGGCAGAGATGGGAATTAATATGGATATCTGATTGAGGACAGGGTCAAGGTAATATGCTTTAAAGTTGTTCCTTTATTTTAAATAAATCTTTTCCCAATAAAATTTATTAAAAAAAGTCAAGGATTTGGGTCCCCAATGGAGAACTTGTCTCCATTAGGAATCGGGGATGGAGATTAACCTTTCTCCCTAATGAGGATTGGGATCGAGGATAGGGAGTATAATCCTCACCCTAAACCCACCTTGCTATAACTAAGTTGATGCTATGATAATGCCTAGCCCCATTGATCAAAGGTCTCAGATCCGCCACTACTAGCAGATGAGATAAGTTGCTTCACCATTTTGATAGTACATTAGTATCAACTTTGTCAAGATAGATTTCCCAAATCTATCTAATGGCTAGAAACTTTCTAAACTAAAATAAATCTCAGAAGACTACGTTTGGAAATAATGCAAATAGTGTAAATGATAGTTCAGTGTAAATATGCACTATGGTTTAGTTTTGCTAAAGTTTGGAAAGAATGCATTTGTTCATTGACAATGACAAAAAACACAATTTTTAAGGCATGTTTACATAAGAAATGAGATGTAATTTTACATAAATAAGAAGTAAATTTACATTCAAAGTGGGCTTTTGTTAAAAAAAAGTATTACTGGGATTTGTATAATTGTATTTGCATCCATTACAACTAAAAGTTGCTTAATAAGAAAATAAATCAATACAAAACTAACCCTATTTTACATTTGTATGGACCGAAATACACTCTATAAATTTGTATATACACTCTATTTGCATTGTTTTCAAACACAACCTAATATTTGCATCTTTTTCAAACACAACCTTAACGTTCAGTTTGAAAAGAGTAAAAATGCAAATATGTATAACATAAATACATACAAAATAATACAAAATATAAAGTTTTACATTCTACATATTTACATTTATACTCCATCCAAACTCAGCCTAAATGTGTTATTAACACATAAAGACACACCGGTGACAAATATGAATTAATTTTGTTAATTCATAACACTTGGTGTAGATGAGTCTCATTGAAGTTAAGGGTATTTCTATAAAACCACCCCCCTCCCACCACCACCACCACCACCACCACCACCACCACCAAAAAAAGCCTCTATTTGGGCCGTGACCGCTAGTTGTTCGTGTCACGCCGTGCCGGTCTGCCCACTTTACGGTTATGTCACTCACATTAAACTTGGAGGGGTAGTCTCGTATATATAGGCAAGACGAAAGGGTGTTTTCGATAAATCACTCAATAAAGCCTACTATATCCCTTTCGCTTCTGCAGCTTCCGCTGCCTTCTCCTGCGACTTTGTTTCTCTCCTCTTCTCTCTTCCTGCTTCGTGCTCTGATAGTTGATTAAAGGACCCATTGAGGAGATTACATGAATCGAAGCCATTTGCTCGTCGACGATTTTTGTTCATCTTTGACGGAAGCAGTTTCCGGCGAGTGGCCGATTCCCCGCGTCCCTTCGTGAATCTTCACTGCATTAGATATGATGAGGTCTGCAAAATGCTTTCTCCCAAACTCGCTCGACCTCTCTGTTCTTTCCACAATGAATCAAGAAAGCTTTTAAATAAAACAAACAAGAATTCCACCTTTTGGTTTCTCTTTTTCTCTTCTCTACTATCCGCTCTCACCAAGAGATCGACTTTTTCCTTTGGGTTCGTCAGAGAAGGATCGATTGTCCGATCTTTGGTTGAACAAAATTATGGCCTCTTGCTTCGTTCGGGTAGGTTAGCTTGGTTTCCGGCCAAAACTTGTCTTTTCCGGCGAGGCATTGAATCATGTCTCGGTGGTTACACGCCGCAATTGTTAGAGCAACCGTTTGGTCTTGGATAGTTAAATATTTACAATGGTTATTTCTTTAAGTCGAGAGATGACCATTCGGTTCTGGGTGTTTTCATCTGGGTTCATTGTGAAGGAACCGATTATCCGATCTTTAGCCGATAAATGGTGGTCTTCTTTTTCTATTGGTGGGTATGGCCGTTTTCCGGCGAAAAAGTCTCCCCTTTCCGTCAAAGCAATAATCGTATCTCGCCGGCGAGATGCCTTGAGTGTTAGAGCGAATGGTTTTGTTTCGGATGCTCGAACTGGTTATATCTCATTCGAGACATACCCATTTGATTACAGCGAAAGTAGGGCAACAACGTCTGTCGCCTTTATCTGAGTTCTTCGTAAAGGGATGAGTTATCCGATCTTAAGCAATAATGGTGGTTTCTTGCTTTATTTTGGTTGGTTTGGTCGTTTTCCGTGGAGACGGTCTTCCGACGAATGGCATGTCGCCGGCGAGATGCTTCTACTCTTATAATGAATCATTTGGTTGCGAGATACTAATGTCAGAGCTGCAACTCTGGAGATTTGTGCCTTTCTGTTTGTTTTGTTATTTCTACCTAAGAAGAGTTATTTTTTTTTTATTAAATTTCCTTTCAGGATTTTCTGGCAAAATAGATTCCGGCGAAAGCAAGTTCCATTCCTTGCGGTGGAATGTCACTCGCCCTAATCGTTCCATCAGAGAAAGGTCCTTATTTTCTTCAATTTTTCAATGAGAAACTGCACTCCAACGAGTCTTTGTTTTCAGTAGAGACTACATGGTTTTTGAGCAAACATAACTAGTTTCATCTTGGGGATCTTTTCCAGTCATCAACCAAACCTTCTGATAACTTTTCACGTTTCAGTGCAGCTTGTAATTGTTGGTTCCGGTTGAAGGGATCTGAGTCGCCGACGGTTTCGGGTTTTTTGGGTTGACTAAAAATGTCCGGTTTTGAGTAGGTTTCTTTTTTTTTGGATTTAACAATCTAGTGAATTGAAAGTAATTGACTGTTCTTTTCGAGGATCTCTAGATTTACCAGAAAGAAATCGATTTGTTGAGATTGCCGTTTCTTCTTAAAATTTATGTGAGGTGTTATTGCTATTTCTCCTTCAATCTCATCTAGGTTTGATTTTATTCTTTCCCAAACAGAAATCCTGGGTATTATTCTCTGATTGCAGGAAGCAAGATGCGCTTTAAATGGAGGAACAGGGGCGATTTGGGCCTAAACTCCTATTTTTGTTGCATTTACCTTTTTGTCTATTGGGAGGATCAAAAGGAGGAATTCGGAATCTCATGAATCATTGCATAAAACTGCAAGTAATTTCTGGGTTTGGGTGGTTATTTGAATTCTTAAAATTTGTTTTCCATTGCTGTATTAATAGCCTCGAGAATCACTTGTGCCATTTGAGTTTTTCCCTTTTCCTTTTTCTTTTGAGCAGCTGCAAGCTGACCTGTCGATTTGTTTAGTTGCATTTCTTAGTCTGTCAAAGAGGGAAGGGGGGGGGGGGGTGCATTTCTCTTGTCTCTCTTAAGGCAATGGTGTGGCTCTGACCCAGTTCTGCCCTAATCTTGTTGAACTCTTGCTTTCTCAAGAGACTTATGGTTCTCTGCAATTTATTTTTCTTTTGATTCTGTTTCGTTCGGAGCTGCTTATTTAATAAAGCGGTTGATGTGTTTTGCCCCCTTCATTTGATTCTTATACAGTTGTTGGTGTGATCTGGGGCGTAAAACTGCATAATTTTCATAACTCTTATAATTTCCTTATGTGCTTTTTATTCCCGGGGATGTTGTATTCTTTGTGATGGATCAACCCTTCTACTTGCATGAGTTGCATCCCTTCTGGCTAATCCAGCTGCTATTTTCGTTACAGATACCAGAGATCAAGTATAGATTGCCTTCCTCTTAGCAATGGAAGAAAACCCCATGTAAGAACTTGTAAAGAAGATGATAGTGATGGTGTAGAGACTGGCAGAATTGCAAGCTACAACAATTTAGAAGGAAAACCACTCAGGTTCCGATCGACAACCAACCCAGAACAGAATTCACCACATTTTGCCGCTTCGGCTTCCAGTTCTCCGCAATCCGAGAACCATGGCCACCAAAAGAGCCAGAGCCATGAAAGGAGTCCAAGTCCAAGCCCTAGCAGGGGAGGAGGGGATGTTATCTTGCAATGGGGGCAGAATAAGAGGTCTAGAGGGGCAAGGTCCGAGGCACGGGTGATGAGCGATGAATTATCAGCGAGACAAGTGATCAAGATCCCTCGGAGGGTGGGCTTAGGGGTACAGAAGCAGTCCCCTACCCATAACACCGGCGCAATGCCACCACCACCACCTCCCGGTTCCGGCGGTGGTAGCTCGTACAACAGAGGTGCGAATCTGAGACCTCCAATGCCCGTCATCAGGGAAAGCACAGGCTCCCTTCGCAGTAGTAGGTTTGTATCTTGCCTCTTTGATGATACTTGAGAATTCCGGACTTCGATGGAAACATCGATACCGGCTACCAACACCAAGAGTTGTTTACTGTTGATTGCTTTCTTTTCCTGCGCATAAAAATTATTAGGGTTTCTTCCTGTTCCTGCTATTGTGGTCAAATTTTGAGTTTTATTGGTTATTAATATTGGGTTTCCTTATTTATCCAAAACTTAAAAATCGTGCTAGGGTTTTCTTCTCCCCCGAATGCGTTTCTATGGTTTTTAATTTTTCTTTTTATCTTTTCTGGCATTTTTTAATTTCTTTTATTTATCCCTTCTTAATTGGGTTCCTGTTAGCTGCGTCATTTCTATATTGGGATTTTTTTTTTCTTTAAAAGTAAAGGGAAAATGGGAGGATTTTTTTTTTTCTGAAATTTCATCCATCCTTCTCCTGTTTTTTCTATGAATTTCCTTCCGAGTTTTCTTTGTAATTTCTAGAATATGTGATTGGTAAGGTTTATCTAACTTTTAGTAATTAATAGATCATTTCCAAGTTAATTTACACTTTATCCCTAATATAAATAGAAAAAATATGCTATAACTCGTGCCTTTTTAGTTGTGGGTATCCACGATCATCCAATCCCATTCTCTTTTCCTCCATCTTTCCTAGTATTTCTTCTGGTTTTTGTTGATGGGATTCGATCGATCTTCCGACCTCCTGCAGTCCTGCTTGAAAAAGTGAATTCCTTCTGGTTGGAATCTGAAATTTTATTAGATATATATATATAATATTTTTCTTTTTCGTAGTCATACCAACAGCAACGTTAACTGAGTAGTCATATGTCTTTCTTTTAAAGGAGGAGGGGGTATTAAAGATCCCCGTGTCCTTTTCTCTTCTTTTTCTTCGTCCTATCTTCTCTATTTGCCGATCCCTTCTATTTAGAAAAAAGAAGTCCTCTCTACTTGAAACCCTTCACCACTCCCACCACCTTTATTTATTGTCTTTATTGGTCGTAAATAGTAGGGGGTCTCATCTGTCATCTCTTTCTAACCATGATCAGGAGCTTGGAAGATCGGCCGGCTGCCGGAAACGGGTCTCCTGCAAGGAGCAACGGCGGCAGCACTAACCGGAAAAGGTCACCCCGTTCCCCCTCTTCACCAGATAAAGCTCCATCTTGTTATAGCACCATTGCTGTGGGTGACAAGCGAAATGGGTGTCTGCCACAGGCGGAGCTAATGATCAACCATGTTAGGTCAACTCCAGCGGATGAGGAAGCTACAGCGACGCCTGCGGCAGCCGGCGTAGGCGGAGGAGGGGGAGGGGAGAAGGTGAATCTCGATCACTTTGAGTGGCCAAGGATTTACATATCTCTTTCAAGAAAGGAGAAAGAGGACGATTTCTATGCTATGAAGGGCACAAAGCTCCCTCAGAGGCCCAAGAAAAGAGCCAAAGCCCTTGACAAGACTCTCCAGGTAAATAATTCTATTTTTCCCAATTTATTTAAAGGGAAAAAGGACTTGTGTTAGTATCTGATTTCTTCGTTTTCTTCTCTCTCTCTCTCTGTATTTGGTGGATTGCTGGGGCAGTATGTTTTTCCGGGAATGTGGCTTTCGGACTTGACGAGGGGCCGGTACGAAGTTAGGGAGAAGAAGTGCGTGAAGAAGGTAAATGCGTTTCCTCAGTCCTTACGTTATCTCTTTCTCTTCCTACTTCCTACTACAGTACTACTACTCCCCATGGGCCATGGCGAAAGCCCAAAGGATCCATTTATAATATTGATATTGGTCCACCACGAAACTTGCTTATCGTAAGCATTAGGGTGATCAGGTGTGGTATTGTTCTACTTCTAACCTAACCAACACTCTGAGTGGGCCCCTTCTAAAAATGGACTACTAATTTCTAGTTTGATTTTCTTTTGTGGTGGTTGCAGCAAAAGCGCAGGGGATTGAAAGGAATGGAGAGCTTGGACAGTGATTCCGAGTAGTAGAACAGAAGAAGAAACCAAAATCGAAATCAGCGACCGCTCATCCAATTGGGGTTGGAGCCCCCCCCCCCCCCCCCCCCCCCCCATCACCATTTCCGGTCCGATCGGCAACAAAGAAAGTGGGTAGTGGGTAGGGACTAGGGTCCTCACTCCTCACTCCTCACTCCTCACTCCCGACGGATTCACATGTACACGTTAGCCCCTTTTGACGTGGGCAGTACGGGCATTGAGCCTCTTACTGAGAGATGAATCTGCTTTTTGTTTTTCTCCCAAGTCCTACCACATGTTTTTTATTTCTTTCGTCCACTGATTTCATCTGCTCATCATGTACGAATTGCAGCCAGGTTTTTTATTAAAGGAAATTCGGATAAAATGAAAATTGCAGCCGCCTACCCTGCCTTCACTCGTTCACCCAACTCAATTTGGGTTTCCATCCGGCGATGTTGAAAATAATAAAAAAATCGATTATCGTAGCACAAGGCTAGCATAAAAAATCAAAGCCTTAGATTTATTTTATTGGGAATCACGGTATCACTTCATGTGATTCGAGGTGGGATTGCATCAATACACCAAAGGCTTTGATTTTTGAATGCGGTGCCACGATAGATTAAAAGTATAAAAAAAGCTTACTAAACGCTTAAAAACACTATTAGTATCATCAACACCCTGCACCTCATCTTCAAAACTAGGGACAATTGATGGCACGTGGAAGGCCAGTGAGGTGACACATGGCCAAGTAAAGGACCACCATGTGTCTAGTGTCTAGACTCCCACTTGCTCAGTTTCTCTCTTTAGCTTGAGGGACTACGACCAACTTGTTTTATCAAGAAAACGGAGAACAATCATCAAATTCAACTCTTGTTGACATGGAATTATATACAAAACTTGTAAAAGTGACATACAAAAGACTTGCGAGGTGCACCCAATGTTGTCAGCCATCTGCAATTTCTTGTCTCAACCAACACAAACACAGAGGTAAGTCCACCAGCCACAAAATCCTATCGTTGTTTATCATCGTTTTAGATCTCTCTATTGATATTCATACTAAAGCCAACAGGTATGCCCAATAAGTAATTTTTCTTTGGTATAGTTTAGCTTTTATTGGGTATTTATAGTCTAGGTCTAGGATATTTTGGATCTGATTCACATACAACAAAGTAATAGTGTTCCACCAGTAATATTCCATGAGCAAGCATAGCACTTAACCCTTCTTGGACTCATTGCTGGTGTGGTTGAGATATAACGGTGTTCCACCAGTCCACTCGAAAGGGTTCTCTTGAAGCTATCTTTGATGGCAACTCTTTAACAACTTTTATTTGTTGAATCAAGTAATCAACATCAACTACATTTGCAAAACCATTGGATTAACAGTCATAGGGTTACATCTCAATTTTGCTATTATACAACAAGAGAATATAGTTAAACTTACATTCTAGATTTGAGAAAGCAACTAAACAAGGCACACCAATAGGTAGGAATTCAATAACAACTAAGAATAAAAAATCAATCAAAATATAAAATGATAAAAGATGGCTGTACAATTTCTTTCATGGTCCACATCTCATAATATTTAGGATATCTAAGTCATAATTATTTTACAACTCAACATTGTATGTTTTATAAATCTATGCTTGGCTTGCCAAAAATTTAAGTTCACGTTCCCAAACGCAAAATCTATATCCACAAAAAAAGTGTGTATCTTTGTATTTACTTCTTCCTCCTTTTTAACTTTAGGCTGTGTTTGGAAACGATGCAAATATGTAGAGTGTAAATCAGTTCATATAAAATGTAAATTTGGTTAGTTTTGCACTCACAAATTTACCTTCTTACCAAACAGACTTTTAGCTGTAATGGATGCAAACACGAATTCCAATAAAACATATGTTTTCTTTTCTTTTCATCAAAAGCCCACTTGAATGCAAATTTACTTCTTTTTTATTGATGTACTTTTATATTTTATTATCAATGTAAATATGCATTGGTTTGTCATTTGTCAATGCATAAATGTAATGTTGCCAAACACAAGCAAAAGTGAAACAGAGTGCAAATTTACCCTGAATGGGGATTTACACTCCATTTTCATCGTTTCCAAATGCAGCCTTAATTCCTTACATTTGCAGCATTTGTAGCTAAGATATACACACACATACATACTTATATTCATTTTTACAAGTCCTTATTTGTAATCCAACTTCACAGTTGTGTTTATGTTGTATGTGCTCTTAAACTTCAAAGTATGATATAATTACTAAAATTGTTAGGTATAATAACTCATAAGAAATGTTGGGTATAACTTTGATGGGTGCCCCTCCACCTTAAGGCTATGTAGGTTAACTTTGATGGATGAAGATATGATACATGGGACTAGTTTGGGCATTGGGAATGTTTTTAAATAGCCTTATGCCCCAAATGGCAGCCTCATTCTCAGGACTTATTGGGTTGGTAACATGGTAGAGCAAGATTATTGGTGGAGATCCTTCGAGGATTAAGTATAGGAAATGATCAACATTTAAATAGATGGTATTTTGATTTATCTTGCGCATGTTACAGGAGCATTTTCTACAACCCTATCCATGTCCTTAAAGATACCAACCTCTCTTCACAGGTAAGATTTTCAATTTAAGTTTAGTTTGGGTCTTCCTCTGGGTGCAAATCCTAAAGCAGCTTCCTTTTGGAACCCGGTGGTGGAAAGATTTGAAAGGAAACTAGTAGAATGGAAAATAAATTATATTTCGTTGGATGCTAGGATAACTTTTATTAAATCTGCTTTAGCCAATCAATCCCAATTTATTATTTCTCGGTTATTAGCATGCCTCAGGTTCTTGTGAAAAGAAATAGAAAAAGTTATGAGAGGTTTTCTTTGTGAGCCAGGGGAAGAGAAGAAAGACCACTTAATCAAATGGGAGGTCATGTGCAGAAGGAGCTAGGCTGTTGGGGAGACTAAAAGGAAAACAATTGGGCACTTTTAGGGAAATGGCTTTGGAGATTTCCAGATGAGATAGACAAGCTATGGCATAGGGTAGTAATCAACATGCATGGGCTTTTAGAGAATGGTTGGGATGCTAGAGTATCTATTAGGGCTTCCAATACTACTCCTTGGAAGGCTATCCACAAAAATCTTCCTCTTTTTTTGATTCATACCAAATTTGATATCAATTCTAAAAATAAAATAAAATTTTGGGAGGATCTTTGGCTAGAGGAAGCTCCTTAAATGTAGTCTTTTACATATTTGTTTGTTCTCTCATCCTTCAACGGTAGGCCTATATTTGATTTCTTGGTTCAGTCCCCATCCCTTTTTGGTATTGGGTGGAACTTGGGTTTTGGTAGAAATGTAAGGAATTCAAAGGTGAATCTTGTGTCTCAATTCTTACATTTGTTTGATGGGGTATTCTTTGATAGCAATAAAGTGGATTGTTGTTTGTGGACTGGTCATCCTTCTGGAATTTTTAGTTGTGCATCATTCTTCTGAATGTTGACTCTTCCTTTTTTCCATCAAGGGCAACTCTCAATTAAGGAAGTGTTGTATTGCCCAATCCCTCCTAGGGTGAGTATTTTTTGTTGGGAGGTTTTCCATGGTGCAATCAATACTCATGACTTATTGCAAATGAGAAGACCTAGAAGGTGTCTATCCCCAAATTGGTGTGCTTTGTGTGAATCAAATGGTGGAACAGTTCATCACCTTCTCATTTTATGCTCTTTTACTTGATGTATTCGGGATTGTTTTTTTTTTTTTGGTTGTATGTAGAACTTTCCAACTAGTTTAACCCCACTACTTTCTTTTGGCCGAGAAGAAAGAGAAGATTACTGTGGAAGTGCACAAGAGCAGCAATGGTTTTGACAATTTGGGAAGAAAGACACATATATGAAAGTTTTTGAAGGGATAAAAGAAGCAAAGAGTCCTTGATTGAATGCATATTGGTAAAGGTGACACATTGGGTAAAGACAACAAAGTTGTTTGGTGATTTTATTGTTATTGATATTACAAGAAATTTGGTAGTCATTGTAGCATCATCTTCAACAAAGAAGAAACAAGTGAAAATTTAGAAGCCTCCAGGGAATGATTTCTTTAAACTAAATTTGATGGTAGCTACTTTGATAATTAGGGTGCTGTTGGAAAGGGAGGGGTGATAAGAAATGACAAAAGTTGTAAAATTGGTATTTCTGAGCTTTAGGGGGAGGGAACTCCACGGTTGTAGAATTGAAAGGCAATGTTTGGAATTCAAAAAGCTTGGGAGATAGGGATCAAAAAATAGGTGATCGAAGGAGATTCAAAGGTGATCATAAGATGGATGAATCAAGAGGATAGGGTGCCACGGTATTTCAAAAATGAATTTAAAATATTCAAAAGACATGCTAGTGGTTATGCAATGGGTTCCTAGACCAACAAACCGCATTACTGATCATTTAGCTATGCAAGGGGTTAATAGAGTAACTTGCTTTTGAGCTTATTTGTAAGATCAGATTTTTTTTTCCTAATATTGTTCTAAGGTTCCTAGATCAGAACGCTTTGCATTGGTCTTCACTCATCCGCTCCTTGACTAATATTTAAAATGAACTCTTGTCTCAGTTTGGAAGGAGTACAAATGCAAATATGTAGAGTGAAAAACTATGTTTTTTGTATTATTTTGTATGTATTTGTACTGTACATATTTGTATTTGTACTCCTACCGAACCGAGCCTTAGATGCTAATGCTTCTTAGCAAATGAAAACTTTTAAGTGGAATTGAGAAAGAGTAATATACTTGAGTTGATTGATTTTATATGATAGATGTGCTACTCAACTCACATGAGTTGTTTAATGTGATTTTCATATGATATTCACTGTTGGATCCCAATTTCACCTCTTATGGGATATGGACAAGTGATTTCGGCCGTTAGATGTGATTTGCATACAATACCCATCATTGAAACTCAAAATAAACCATTATAATTTGGACCCTTGGATCAATTTGATGTCACTCTAACATCAAGCCAAAATGTCACAAGAAATGCCCCACCAAACAATAAAAAATTAAAAACCAATGCAAAATTTCCCGATTAATACCTTGTACTTTGGTCCCTAAACTTTCAAAACGTATTAATTATGTTGTTAAACAACTCTTAAATAGTATGTGAAGAGATACATATGCACTTTGGGTGTCATCTAATTTTCTACATACAACCAAACAAAGAAAAAAAAAAACAATCCCAAGTACATATACATCTTTGTTTCCTCTTTCTTCCTTCAAGGGTAGGCCTATATTTGATTTCTTGGTTCAGTCCCCATCCCTTTTTGGTATCGGGTGGAACTTGAGTAGCACATCTATCAATTGCTGAGATGATAGCACATCTATCACTTGAGTATTGGGTGGAACTTGTTTGCTCTCTCAACTCATGTGAGTTGAGTGGCACATCTATCATATAAAATCAATCCACTCAAGTATATTACTCTTTCTCAATTCCACTTAAAAGTTTTCATTTGCTGAGAAGCATTAGCATCTAAGGCTCGGTTCGGAAGGAGTACAAATACAAATATGTATAGTACAAATACATACAAAATAATACAACAAACATAGTTTTGCACTCTACATATTTGCATTTGTACTCCTTCCAAACTGAGCCAATAGTTCATTTTAAATATTAGTCAAGGAGCGGATGAGTGAAGACCAATGCAAAGAGTTCTGATCTAGGAACCTTAGAACAATATTAGAAAAAAATCTTATCTTACAAATAAGCTCAAAAGCAATTTACTCTATTAACCCCTTGCATAGCTAAATGATCAGTAATGCAGTTTGTTGGTTTAGGAACCCATTGCATAACCACTACCATGTCTTTTGAATATTTTAAACTCATTTTTGAAATACCGTGGCACCTTATCCTCTTGATTTAGCCAGCTTATGATCACCTTTGAATCTCCTTCGATCACCTATTTTTTGATCCCTATCTCCCAAGCTTTTTGAATCCCAAACATTGCCTTTCAATTCTACAACCGTGGAGTTCCCTCCCCCTAAAGCTCAAAAATACCAATTCTACAACCTTTGTCATTTCTTATCACCCCTCCCTTTCCAACAGCACCCTAATTATCAAAGTAGCTACCATCAAATTTAGTTTAAAGAAATCATTCCCTGGAGGCTTCTAAATTTTCACTTGTTTCTTCTTTGTTGAAGATGATGCTACAATGACTACCAAATTTTTTATATTATCAATTACAATAAAATCACCAAACAACTTTGTTGTCTTTACCCAATGTGTCACATTTACCAATATGCTTTCAATCAAGGACTCTTTGCTTCTTTTATCGCTTCAAAAACTTTCATATATGTGTCTTTCTTCCCAAATTGTCAAAACCATTGTTGCTCTTGTGCACTTCCACAGTAATCTTCTCTTTCTTCTCGGCCAAATGAAAGTAGTGGGGTTAAACTAGTTGGAAAGTTCTACATACAACCAAACAAAGAAAAAAAAAATAATCCCAAATACATCAAGTAAAAGAGCATAAAATGAGAAGGTGATGAGCAGTTCCACCATTTGATTCACACAAAGCACACCAATTTGGGGATAGACACCTTCTAGGTCTTCTCCTTTGCAATAAGTCAAGAGTATTGATTGCACCATGGAAAACCTCCCAACAAAAAATACTCACCAATCCACAAACAACAATCCACTTTATTGCTATCAAAGAATACCCCTTCAAACAAATGTAAGAATTGAGACATAAGACCCACCTCTGAATCCCTCACATTTCTACCAAAACCCAAGTTCCACTCAATACCAAAAAGGGATGGGGACTGAAACAAGAAATCAAATATAGGCCTACCCTTGAAGGATGAGAGAGCAAACAAAGATGTATATGTATTTGTGATTGTTTTTTTTTTCTTTGTTTGGTTGTATGTAGAAAATTAGATGACACCCGAAGTGCATATGTATCTCTTCACATACTATTTAACATTTGGTTAACAGCGGAATTATTACATTTTGAAAGTTTAGGGACCAAAGTGGCTCAACCTTAGTCTCTTCACATACTATTCCTGAACCTCAGTCTCCCCGAGCCGAGATGGCTCAACCTTGGGCACCGAAGTCCCCTTCAAAAACCGAAGAGGGGAGTCGCCCAGCGACAAGCTGGCCTCCCCAGCAGGGGCAGCGGTTTGCTCCTCGGCACCCTCGACCTCGCTAAAGGTACCTAAGAGACTATCTAAGCTAGAACTAGACATGATTAAAACCAAGAAAGAATAAACTTAAGAGAGTACGAACTCACCAAGAAAAAAGAAGTGACCTCGGAAAGCAGAGAAGGGGTGGCGAGCTAGAGGATTCCGACACGACCTCATAACAGACTTGTGAAGTTGTGGCGAGAAAAATGAGTCTTGGGCCCCCTATTTATAGCCACTATGTCCGAAAACTAACGGTTGAGATCAAATCGATCCAACGGCTCCTAGAAAAACTGAATGCATGACCCCCAAGGGAAAAATCGGTTTAGCGCATTTTTTGACATCCGCGGAGTTTATAGACCTTGTGACGTCTGCGCGTAGACAGACGCGATCTGGGTTTTCTCTAGTTCAGCCGGGTGGTCGAACAAGTCCGACTAGCGATTCGTCTGACTAGCTGCCTGAACCTCGGACCAAATCCACTTGGCTCGTCATGAACTCCCCACATCGGATCGGGACCCCTGGCTCGGGGAGTGCGGGGCAATTGATGTAGAGTGATTTGGCCCGACCTAATGATAAGGGGACGCATGAACATGACCTAACTAGCAGGCCGACAACTCACTCTGACACGCCAAGTCCGCAACGGATTGAGCTCGGATAACCAGACCACCTCGGGACGAGTATACTTCGGTGCAAGGTCACATCAGGACCACCTCGGTCCCAAGGCACTTTGGCATTCATATCAGATCAGATCTAAAGAGCACGAGCTCAGGCAATGTTGACCGACCACCGCATGGCAATCCCGGGGATCTCGTCACCGTACTCTACGTCTTACGGGATCATACCTTGTAACGGCTAGTATTATCTTCCCACTCCCCGATTCAGGCGGAAATGGTCAGCCTTACCGATTGGTAGCATTATCCCCACCTAACATGGAAACGGATCCTGTCGCAACGAGAATTCCGAAACTACTCCACCGAACCCGCAAGGACTCCACTATATAAAGGGTCCACCCCCCAGGGGTGAAAGAGACGCGTAATCTCTGCTCTCTAGCTCTCTCAGATCATTTTCAGCTCGCAACCAAGTGCTAACTTAAGCATCAAAGCGACCCCACCGGGTAAACAACCCCGAGTTCTCTAGTTCATCTCTTGCAGGTTCATCGAACCCGTTGTTGCTGGTGGTTAGATCATCTCCTGCAGGGAGCAGCCAGATTGCGCAACATCAGTTTTCTTTTTATCTTTTTCCTTTTCTTTTCCGCTTTTGATTTGAATTCGCAAAGTAGAACTTTACATGGCTTCTCAAAGTTCATTTTCTTTTAGTTCTAGCAACAATATCTGAGGTAAACCTTTGTGTTTTTGTAGAGCTTTTATTGCTTTTTCCTTTCAAAAACAAATTGGAAAAGGTCAATTTTCTCCAATAATTTGTTTAATCTCAGTTGTGTAGAACACACCCAACTAAATTCATTATCGGGTTAAGAAAAATTTCCTTTCTCATATTCTTCACTAGGAGAGGAAACCTTCTTCCTTTTGAGTCTAGACATTTTCTAGAGCAGATGGTTTGCTTAAACTCTGCATTTTCGACCTTATTGTGTAAGGTCTTCATATCCTTCCAATACTGACAAACAGATTCAGCATGAATATGAGGGTTCTCTATGTCGCCCACATAGGGGATCAGAGGATCTTTTCCTTCCTCTTGTGAGGATTTTTTCCTCAGTTTTTGGGCATTGCCCTTTATTCCCATAGAGAACGAAGAAAAGGAGGAGAAAGATGGATTAACCAGGTCTATGGAATTAAACTACCTAGAAAAAGCGAAGAGCAAATGGAGCCCAATAGTTGAGTCTAAGGTAAAAATTAATGTAATACATTACCTTACCTTGGTTGAGCACCTAGAAAATATGTGAAGATACTATTGCCGCCATAAACATCTAAAAATTTTGAACCTTGCTGGGAAATGGGGACAACTAGGAAGGAGCCTTAAAAACTAGCTAGTGACAACTTTATGACTAATGATACCTGCCTTGACAATCTCTAAAGACAATATATTTTGAAGAACTTCAGGTTAAAGTAGCTTAATGTGATGCAGATTTAGAACAAAAATGTTATAGGAAAATGTTTTTTGGTGGGTACAGGAAGATGATGTTTAATTCCATACGAGAATCAATCATTTGATTTGTCTATTTGGGACAAAAGCACTTTGGAAAGGAGAAATAATTTCATTAAGGAAAACTTTTACAAGGTATCTTAAGTGCTAGGGACCTCATTAAGGAGAAATAATCTCATTAAGGAAAATTCTCAAGGAGGAGGATAATTTGTGGGTTAGAATGGTGTAGTGTAAATACCTCAATAAGGAAAACTTTTGGGAGGCAAGAAAAAGGAAAGGAATGTCTTGGGCTTTGAGAGGCATCTTGAGTGCTAAGAACCTTTTAAGGAAAGGACTTAGATGGGAGGTTGATAATGGAAACTCTATTAAAATTTGGAATGATAACTGAGTTGGAGAGAATTCTCTTGTAGATTGCTTGACCCCTTCGCAATGTTACAATGAAAATGAGTTAGTGTGTGAATTCATCGATAAAAATAGAGGAGTGTGGAAGGAGTATCAAATTAGAAATGTTGTCCCTCCTAATATTTGGAATAAAATCAAAGCATTTTTATTCCTATGAGCTCTAGAGAAGATAAATTGATTTGGGGTCTGAATCCATAGGGCTTGTTCACTATGAAATCGACATATAAGATTAAATGGGAGGATGGTTCCTCAAGATCAAACATAGTATGTTGGGCTACAACTATGTGGAACCTTAAAATCCCTCCAAAAATTAAAGTGTTCATGTTCTTGCTCTTAAATATTAGACCACCTATGAAGGATATTCTAAGAAAGAGAGGATTCGATATTGATGGTGATTGTTGCAAATGTGGCATTGAGGAAAATAACAATCATATTTTCCTTGAATGTAGTGCTTTGAAACAAATTTTGAATAACCTTTGTTTGAACATTGGGAGTCCTAATGGGAATAACTTTGAAATTGGCGAATGGTGGATAGAAATTCGTAAGAAATATTTAAGTGAAAGAGGTTGTTTGAAAGAAAAGTGTGCCTTTGTTCTTTGGCATATTTGGAAAAATAGAAACCATAAGGCATTCAGTAATAAAGAAAACCCCCCACAAATAGGTTTGGATAGAGCTTTGAGGGCTTTTGCTGAATATGAGGAGTTAATTAAGAAGCCAAGTTCCACCAAAGATTTAAGAAGTTGGAAAGCCATCTTTTGGGTCCCTCCGAATCTTTGAGAAATTAAAATTAATTTTTATGCTTCTTTTCACAATAATGGTAGGTGTTCTGTGGCGACCATCACGAGGAACCACTTGGGTGAGATTTTGAACTTCAAAGGCTATTTCTTAGGCACTTCCATGATCAACTCAGTTGAAGTGTGGGCTGCGTGGGAAGCACATAACTTGGTGGTCAACTTTTGCAACAACTCGATCATCATTGAAGGGGATTTGAAGCCATTCATTGTCTCAAAGGGTTGTCCTCCCCTCCTTGGATCCTTAGAAATATCATCATAGAGTGCTTGAAAATGAAGGACAAGATGGAGAGTGGAGTTAGCTACATGCATGTGCACAGAGAGGCAAACCAAGCAACAGACTAGATTGCAACTAGCAAATAAGTGTGCATGAAAATATGTAGAGTGTAAATCAGTTCATATAAAATGCAAAGTTGGGTTAGTTTTGCACTCACAAATTTACCTTCTGACCAAACAGACTTTTAGCTGTAATGGATGCAAACACGAATTCCAATAAAACATATGTTTTCTTTTCTTTTCATCAAAAGCCCACTTGAATGCAAATTTACTTCTTTTTTATTGATGTACTTTTACATTTTATTATCAATGTAAATATGCATCGGTCTGTCATTGTCAATGCATAAATGTAATGTTGCCAAACACAAGCAAAAGTGAAACAGAGTGCAAATTTATCCTGAATGGGGATTTACACTCCATTTTCATCGTTTCCAAACACAACCATAATTCCTTACATTTGTAGCATTTGTAGCTAAGATATACACACATACATACTTATATTCATTTTTACAAGTCCTTATTTGTAATCCAACTTCACAGTTGTGTTTATGTTGTATGTGCTCTTAAACTTCAAAGTATGATATAAATTATACTTTTCATAAAACATCGTTTTTTACTAAAATTGTTAGGTATAATAACTCATAAAAAATGTTGGGTATAACTTTGATGGGTGCCCCTCCACCTTAAGGCTATGTAGGTTCACTTTGATGGATGAAGATATGATACATGGGACTAGTCTAGGCATTGGGAATGTTTTTAAATAGCCTTATGCCACAAATGGCAGCCTCATTCTCAGGACTTATTGGGTTGGTAACATGGTAGAGCAAGATTATTGGTGGAGATCCTTCGAGGATTAAGTATAGGAAAGGATCAACATTTAAATAGATGGTATTTTGATTTATCTTGTGCATGTTACAGGAGCATTTTCTGCAACCCTATCCATGTCCTTAAAGATACCAACCTCTCTTCACAGGTAAGATTTTCAATTTAAGTTTAGTTTGGGTCTCCCTCTGGGTGCAAATCCTAAAGCAGCTTCCTTTTGGAACCCGGTTATTAAATCCGCTTTAGCCAATCAATCCCAATTTATTATTTCTCGGTTTTTAGCATGCCTCAGGTTCTTGTGAAAAGAAATAGAAAAAGTTATGAGCGGTTTTCTTTGTGAGCCAGGGGAAGAGAAGAAAGATCACTTAATCAAGTGGGAGGTCATGTGCAGAAGGAGCTAGGCTGTTGGGGAGACTAAAAGGAAAACAATTGGGCACTTTAGGGAAATGGCTTTGGAGATTTCCAGATGAGATAGACAAGCTATGGCATAGGGTAGTAATCAACATGCATGGGCTTTTAGAGAATGGTTGGGATGCTAGAGTATCTATTAGGGCTTCCAATACTACTCCTTGGAAGGCTATCCACAAAAATCTTCCTCTTTTTTTGATTCATACCAAATAAAATAAAATTTTGGGAGGATCTTTGGCTAGATGAACTCCTTAAATGGAGTCTTTTACATATTTGTTTGCTCTCTCATCCTTCAAGGGTAGGCCTATATTTGATTTCTTGGTTCAGTCCCCATCCCTTTTTGGTATTGGGTGGAACTTGGGTTTTGGTAGAAATGTGAGAGATTCAAAGGTGAGTCTTGTGTCTCAATTCTTACATTTGTTTGATGGGGTATTCTTTGATAGCAATAAAGTGGATTGTTGTTTGTGGACTGGTCATCCTTCTGGAACTTTTAGTTGTGCATCATTCTTCCGAGTGTTGACTCTTCCTTTTTTCCTTCAAGGGCAATTCTCAATTAAGGAAGTGTTGTGTTGCCCAATCCCTCCTAGGGTGAGTATTTTTTGTTGGGAGGTTTTCCATGGTGCAATCAATACTCATGACTTATTGCAAATGAGAAGACCTAGAAGGTGTCTATCCCCAAATTGGTGTGCTTTGTGTGAATCAAATGGTAGAACTGTTCATCACCTTCTCATTTTATGCTCTTTTACTTGATGTTTTCGGGATTGTTTTTTTTTTTTTTTGTTTGGTTGTATGTAGAACTTTCCAACTAGTTTAACCCCACTACTTTCTTTTGGCCGAGAAGAAAGAGAAGATTATTGTGGAAGTGCACAAGAGCAGCAATGGCTTTGACCATTTGGGAAGAAAGAAACATATACAAAAGTTTTTGAAGGGATAAAAGAAGCAAAGAGTCCTTGATTGAAAGCGTATTGGTAAAGGTGACACATTGGGTAAAGACAACAAAGTTGTTTGGTGATTTTATTGTTATTGATATTACAAGAAATTTGGTAATCATTGTAGCATCATCTTCAACAAAGAAGAAACAAGTGAAAATTTAGAAGCCTCCAGGGAATGATTTCTTTAAACTTAATTTGATGGTAGCTACTTTGATAATTAGGGTGCTGTTGGAAAGGGAGGGGTGATAAGAAATGACAAAGGTTGTAGAATTGGTATTTCTGAGCTTTAGGGGGAGGGAACTCCATGGTTGTAGAATTGAAAGGCAATGTTTGGAATTCAAAAAGCTTGGGAGATAGGGATAAAAAAATAGGTGATCGAAGGAGATTCAAAAGTGATCATAAGCTGGTTGAATCAAGAGGATAGGGTGCCACGGTATTTCAAAACTGAGTTTAAAATATTCAAAAGACATGCTAGTGGTTATGCAATGGGTTCCTAGACCAACAAACCGCATTATTGATCATTTATCTATGCAAGGGATTAATAGAGTAAATTGCTTTTGAGGTTATTTGTAAGATAAGAATTTTTGTTTCTAATATTGTTCTAAGGTTCCTAGATTAGAATGCTTTGCATTGGTCTTCACTCATCCGCTCCTTGACTAATATTTAAAACGAACTCTTGGCTCAGTTTGGAAGGAGTACAAATGCAAATATGTAGAGTGCAAAACTATGTTTTTTGTATTATTTTGTATGTATTTGTATTGTACATTTTTATATTTGTACTCCTTCCAAACCGAGCCTTAGATGCTAATGCTTCTCAGCAAATGAAAACTTTAAGTGGAATTGAGAAAGAGTAATATACTTGGGTTGATTGATTTTATATGATAGATGTGCTACTCAACTCACATGAGTTGAGAGAGCAAACAAGTTCCACCCATGAGAAATGGTAGAAGGCCCAAAGGACACCAATGAGAAATAAAACAACAAAAGTAAATATATTTACTTGGGTAAATATGGCCTAAAGAAAAACAAATAGGGCCTACTATACCTAATAAAATGGAGACCCACAACCATCAAAACCTTAAAGATAATCCTAGAGTGTTTTGAACTTGAAGAAAGAGGATCTTTGTGCGTGTTTTGGTGAAGGTTACAACGATAGTCGCAAATATAGGATGTGAGCTCCCTTGGACCAGTCTCTTCAAAATTTTCACAAATGCCAAACCTAGGGTTTTGAATGATAGCATATGTTATTGATTGAACTTAGGCAGGATGCAGGAACAAGGTTTAAAGTATGGCAATGTATCTTTGTGTACCATAGAATACATATCAGTTTTTTAATTCACCAAAAAAAACGAAATAATAGGATTTAGGAGAGAAGGCTACTTTCAATTGTTAATACCCTTCTTAGGCTACTTTGGTTCAAATTTTGAAACCAGAAAGTAATTCAACTCTAACCGTTTTGATGGGTAAATGCAATTAAAAGGGGCGTCTTTGTACCATTCAAATGTTGGAAACTTTCCCCCATGTGGAAAATTTATTATTTATCCACCTAGGAGATGGGTATCACTTTCCCCAAGGAAAATAAACTTTCCCTAACCCCCACAAAAATTTGAAGAAAGAACATGGGATTTTTGGTCAATCCCCCTAAATGAATCCAAGGGGAGGACTTGCCATGTTCTATGAAACCCAGGAATTATTCCAACTTTTGAACCTGCCAAATTTCACAACCAAGAGGCTTTAGGGAACAAGAGAGCTCTTCAAGGGAAAACCATGCAAACATTACACAAGAATAGCAGAAGAGAGAGATGTAGAGAGTATTGGAAAGGCACTAATAAGCATTTTACAATGCACCAATGTTCTTAAGCCCAAGAACAACCCCAACTCCAATAATGTGACCAACAACTCCACAGGCCAAGGTATCAGCAAGGGTGAAACCAGCTGGGTCACCAGTCTGCAGGCCAGAGTCCCTTATCTCAAGCTTCAAGCCTGCGGTCGCCTTCCTGTTTGCTGATGGAGCCAGCCCAAATCGTCCAGCAAACAGCATTAGACTTGTAGAAGTCACCATGATCTGTTCAATGACAGAAAATATCAAAATCCTTATCAGTCGTCATAATGTAGTGATATATATATATTGGGTGATTTTTCTACTCTGGACTAGATAAAACATCGATGAAATGTTCACCAAATTTGTAGGTGAGCCAATGAAGTCACAACGAGCACCCAAGGCACCCTTTCCCTTGCTCCTCACAGGTTGAAATGACACCTACACAATCAGATCGAATGTAAGTCAGCGGGTAGGTTTTAAGGTTTAGAATTTAGATCCAAAACTAAATCATACACCGTTTATTACCTAATAAATCTAACCTATGAAAGCAACGGGATCAGGGAGTTCTGCAATAAAAATAAAACCCAATGGATTTACAATCAAACTAAGCTACGAAATTCAACTGCAGAAGAACACTCACCAAGCCGTCTGCACGGGCAGATGATGATCTGGGTCTGAGGCCACTGAATTGAGGGAGAAAAGTCGTCACAGCAGTTGGGGTGGCGAGTTTAGTTGCCATTATCCGGTGAATATTGGAAGAATCAGAGAGGAGTCTCTCCCTCAAAGCCTTCTGTAAGTTGTATAGATTTTTGTTTCAATTCTCTCACAGTGCTGATCGATAGATCGTTCTACTTTCAATGTACGTATCAGAAGACTTTAAACCGCTGGAGACGGTGGAAGTTGCACCACAGCCACATGTTGTGAGCTGTGGCTTCAGAACGCCATGGCTGGATACATTTAGATACTTGCTTCTGACGTGGCGTATTTTCATTTGGCCTTGGAAGTTGGATAAGATTCTTAGTTGGTTTACCTGAATCCGGATTTGCTACTCATAAAGAGCGGGCCTAAAACCAACTCTTCACATCATTTCAACCGCACATCGGGAATATCTCCTGTTCTCAATGCTCGGCTGGAACATTCTGTGAGGTTGATACGAGGCACACGCAATATCCTAACTTTGTTTTTATCATTTATAAACTTTTTTCTAAGGCTCCGCTTTTCGTTTTTTGGTAAGTGCATTTACCCATGTTCTTTTATTTTCCATTTAAATAAGGCAACGACCATTTTATCCATAAAATTCAATTATTAAAAGGGGTATTTTTTGTTTGGCAACTTTCCCTATGTGAGAAAATTATTTACCCACCTAGGAGATGGGTATCACTTATACCCAGTAAAATAAATTTTCCCTGATCCCCACATAAATCTAAAAAGTAGAACATGGGTTTCTTGATCAATGGGAATCAAAATCCCATTGACCAACTTTCCTCCCTCTCAAAATCCCAAAAAAGAATGCCCCCTAAATCTTCTATTAATTTTTGAGACTTAAATTTTGCATATTAAGCTGCATGGTTCAATATTAAATTGCTGTTTGATGTTCTAATTCTCTGAGCCCATGTGGTAGAGGCGGGATTCATTGCCAGCAAAAAAAAAAAAACATTATCGAATATTATGAAGATTCCCCTAACAAGTAAAAAAGAAAAGGGAAAAATTATAATCAGAGCTAGGGGTGTTCATTTGGTCACTTCGGTTTGAAAATATAATTTAACTGACATTTCAGTTAGGTCATTTTCATAAATCGAACTAAATCAAATTAGATTTGAAAATTGAACCAAATTCAAATTGGTTTGATTTGGTTTTAAATCAGTTAGTTAAAATATTAATGTATGTTATATTTATATTAATAATTTTTATTAAAATATATCAACATTTACAATTAAAATACATATTATATTTTATTATTAATATAAATAGTAATATTAATATATCTTAGCACTAATATTAATAATTAAAATATAAATATACGCATCATTTTTGGTTAATTTGGTTAAATTTTTTTCTCGAACCGAATCAAACTGAAAGCTGAATTAACTTATTTAATTTGGTTCCGTTTTTGGTTTGATAACAAAATTTGAACACCCCTAGTCAGAACCGGCTCTAAAATTAAATTTGCATGCAGGTTGGGACATAATTTGTTAAAGCATTGACAATCGGCAGTGCAAGTGTTTTTATATGAAACCCCAACCCTGCCACGTCAAAAGATTTTAAAAAACACCCAACCAATATGGATCTTTTAGCATAGACGTGGATTTGATTCCTGCAACCATCGATTTTGAAAAGGAAGAATTATAGTGGTATGTGTCATCAAATACCAAAATAAAAAAGAACAAAAAATTAAGGGAAGTGTCAGCAAATTACCCTTCAAATAATAGGCCTTTTATTTCTAATACTAGACGAGAACCGTGCTGTTAAAAAGCTTCCACGTTACATTCAGCTTATTAACTGGATTGATTGTGAATGAACTTAAATAACCCCACATCTAATTTTATATGTTTAAAAATTAAAAAACCACTAAATTGTAAAAGTGTTGAGAAATAACAACATCTAGTATTTAAATAGTTTTTTAAGTTTGATTAGTTTCTTTTTTGAAGTAGATTTAATATCAATAACTCAAGAAATAGATGCATCAGCAGATAAACTTCTCGGTGGCTTGTGTCAAAAGGTAAGCTAACACAGTGGCCCATAGCTTAGCTAGGGTTTCTTGTCGTTTCGTTAATCCTTGTATCTGATATAAGCCTCCAGCATTTGTGGAAGACTTGCTTATTTGTGACATTTCTGATTGATTAATGCATTGCAGTTTATTCTCAAAAAAAAAAAAAAAAATCAATAAACACGGCCACATTAATCAGTGCTACATGGGCGTTTGTATTTATTGGAGATTAAACTATTTGATTTCAACGTTTATCCCAAAAAAATGAGAAATTTTTGAAAAAAGCCATTGAGGAAAGTGTCAAATTCTTGCTTCTCCCAACTTCTCACCGTTTCCCAAAACATGGATATGACTTGGCGACATAGTTTGCAAAATCGGGCCGGACCGGACGTTCGGACCAAAAAAACCGGAAACCGATCATTTGATTTCGTTTTTTTCAAAAATCGGATTTTCCCCCAAAACCTTTAATTTTGGTCAGTGAACCGCTGAACTGGGTGGTTAACCATTCGAACCGTTTTAACTATGTTTATTTTTTTATTTTTCTGTCAAAACGGGCTGAGCATTCGGTTTGAACAGTCGAACCGTTCAACCCAGTAACCGGACCCTTGGCCGGTTCGGTCACCAGGTCGGTTTTAAAAACCATGCTTGGCGATGATGTGGCCGCCAATGTGGCTGGCCATAACTCTGATCCGATGCGTCGTCGTTCATCGAGTCGCAGCTGCTACTACCTTCCCCATGACCGCCGCTTTGATGGTTGTCGCAGCGGCAGAGGCAGTGGGACCATGGTTTTCGGCTTTGTAGAAAAAATGCCTGACATGTTGGTGCCTGGTCCTGCCACCAGCTTCTCCCAGGCTTCCTTGTCGTGCTTCAATACTTCGAATGGCGTTGAGGCAGTGCATTTCCTTCACAGAAGCTCCTTCAGTCAATAGATTTTCTACAACTGGCAACGAGCTAACGTGTGCAAATGTTCACCTTGATCTCCTCGATCACCTCCTTGATGAGTCTTGCCAGGGTTTCTTCGTCTGCCGGTGCTTCAGCTTCCGCTCGGAGGAACCCGTCCATCTCTGGCACCCAAATGGCCTGTCTGATTCTCTGAGAATAATCGGCTTCTGGTTCAAAGAACCTCCGCACCTCGTCAACCAACCCAGCCTCGACCATGCAGTCCGCTCACTTGGACACAGACGAGTGGAGTAAACGTAAGCACACGTCCACCCAGAGGAAGCAGCTCGAACCTGGACTGGAACTCAAGATCATCGTTCACAAGCGCATGAATGTACGAGTTGAAGGTTGAAGCCACCCCGGTCGCAACTCACGATTAACTCAACAACGAGGGAAGCCGATGAACAGAAATCCAATGCCTTGAAATCCCAGGCTCCCAGCAGATGAAAATCCAATGCTGTGAAGAGCTAGCTTACAGGCCATTGACATGAAAAAATTCTTATATTGAATTGAAATTCGAAATAGAAAGGAAAACAAAAAGAGTAATTACTGTTAGATTTTGGATCTCAAATTCAGCTATTATAGACAAGCATAAGTAATTTGGACCATTAGATCGATTTAATGACACTCAAGTATCAAGAAAATATGCCACACTCTGTATCATTCATGTGATTGTTTCTTGAAATGCCCCACCGAACAGCCAAAGTTAAAGAAACGTTTATTAATGTTGATGTGGAAAGTCCTTTATGGGGTGTTCCAACCAAACAATAAAAGCGAAAAACATTTAAAACAACGTTTATCAGATAAATGATAAATATTTATCTGCTAAATGCCCCCTCAAGAAACTGTCATGAAACCAAACATATACTTGATCAGCCGGATTGAATGAATTTTGAACAAATCAATGGTTATATATATATATATATATAACCAGACCATTTTGGCCCCTAAGTGACAGATGAAACGGTTCAACCAGTCAGGTCAATGATGATTGAAAACATTGCTTCAAATTCAATTCTGCCAATTACCAAACTTTAATTGATTTTTTTTGATAATACAGGGAATTACAAGACGAACACAACAAAAACTAAAACCAGCGGGGGAAGGGCACGGCCCCCTGCATCAAGAAAAGCAATAAAACTGAACTCCCAGAGGAGGGAGAACTCCTAACTGAGAGCCTGAGAAATAGGACGAACCTCTCCTTTGCAGGCCAACCAGTCTGCTGCAAACTTGTATGTGGGTGTGGGAATAGGACATCTTAGCTGAGGTCCTCTGGGCTAGAAGCTGACACTCCTCGGCAATCCCAAGACACTTCCATGGGATCTTCGAGACACCTTGGGACTTTGGAGGATGTTGATCACGAGCACGGAATCCCCTTCGATGATGGTGATGATGATGGGTTCACTTTGAGATTGCAACACTAATTTATAGGCTTCAAGGGCGGTCCACATTTCAGCCACTGCAATTGTTGTGAAACCAAAAAAAAATAACAAAAAAAGAAAACTTTAATCAATTTTACATTTCTCTCCTCCAAAATAACCACTTCTGCTGTCATTCGCATTGGCGTTTTCAATTGACCAACATCTCAACTGATTGTAGCTTGTTTCCACATCAACCTCCAAGCTATATTAGCTTCCGCCATAACCCAGACATTCTATTGAATTTCCAAACGGTGCCTATAGAACCCTGGAGCCTAAACTGTACATCCAGCTTGGATCACTTATTTTGGGATCTGGAAAGCTCTTACGAAGCATTAAGAATATACTCAAAACCCAGTTCATCAGCTTCGTGACTGCAATACGCCATCATGACAAGCTGTTGATATGGCACAGCAGTGGACAGCCTCAAATACTTGAGCACACGCACTTGAGAATTCCGTTAATGCCTGGAAGACATTCAGGAGGCTTGTTTGTAGGTTATTCAGAGTAATGACCCGACTGGCCTGAACTGCATCAAGGTGTTTAGACTTTTCTTCTTCTACCTTTTTCTTGAATGCCTCAGCTTTGGCACGCTTGACTGATAAAGGATGCTTAGGACTCAAGCTAGAAATTGAATCACCAGTTGGATTTCTCTCAAGCTTCTTCTCCATTTCATTCATTGAGTTCAATACCTTCTGGAACCTTCTTTCAAGCCTGTCAGACTTTTTCTGCAAGTTGCTTTCTTCACCCTGCTGCAAGACTATGGAGTGGATGACTGACACAAGGCTCTTAATGGCCTCAGAGGCTACCTGTTAGCATCCAATACCATTTATAATTATGGAAAGATTAGCAGAATGGACTGTTTGATTCGAATTATAGTGAAAACTATGATTAGCTTTCCAGAATATCCAGCATTGCTGACAATGGATCCCATTCCTTTAAGAACAGGGACAGTTCTGAACATTCCCATCATGTTCATGGTGTAAATCATTTCAATGGGAAAAAAACAATATTATCATCATAACCATTCAATCTATGGACATTAATTATCTGGGCTATCAGTTATCCACCCAGATAGACAATGGATTGGATGATCACAGTCATCTAACATAAATTTTGGCATAGAAGCTCTCCATGTTTGGGAACCATCTGAAAAATTATGACCATAATCCTTTAATTTACAGTGGGGATGTATGGCCATTTTCACTCTGTATTAACTTTCTATCTAGATTTTTCCCTTCCTAATTTTTCACAAATAAAGCATAATTATCAGAGAGAGAGATACCTTATCAGGCAACCTGTCAAGGGCAAGCTGCCATTCTTCACAGAGGGTTTGAATACCAAATGAGTGGTCATTCTGCTGTTGGTCATCAACAAGATCGTTGGTGAGCTGGGCCCAACCATGAAGTGCTCTTATATAATCTTGCTGGGATTTAAGGAGGTTGCAGAAGTTGTTATACCAGGCAATAACCTCTGTTTCAAGCTGGGCTGTGGCTTGGCGATGGTATTCGGTGGTGGGCTCCATGCTTGAATGATCTGTAAGATGGTTCACCTGCTGAGCAATATGGTTCTGAACTTGATGACATTCGCACATTGTTCTCCACATGTGCATAAGCCTGGAAAAGGAAAATAACCAAAGTAAACAATAGGTAAGAAGAGGAAAGGCAAGGCTAATTTGTAACAACCCTAATTTGGAGGCTTGCATTCCTCCTTTGTGGATTAACTTAGTAACCACTAATGTGTTACTATGACTCTCACCAGAGTAACCAAAAAATCAATGGCTAAGAGCCTGAGCCTAAGAATGCTTATACTTGTGGAATAAGCAACCACCAAGGTGTGCGATATGAAACTAAATCATGAAAGATACAGGGAATCCTAGCTGTTCATTCACAAGCAAGCTGCTCGTGTATATGAATTTTTGTGTGCAAATGTAAGAAATGGCCAATAATATTACTAATCAAAAAATTATCCAACTGAATAAACTTACAGTTTTACGTATTAAATTATATATCCTTCTTATATAACTTGACCCCTAAATTTGTTCAAGGTGAGGACCATCATAAAATTTTATTAGTGAGAATAAATTATATATTAATCAGAGGAAAGGATAGTGAAATATTGTAAATTTAATAAATCCCACTAAATGCCAAAATAAGGACACTTCATCTCAAACTCTTGATTTAAGAATAGTGCAGTGGATTTTTTATGAGGGAGGATTTTTGAGACATATCAGCCAACTTGGTTATGGGAGGGCACCAAAACATTGCAAGATCACCTGTATTCAAGAAAACGTGGTGCATCAGTGGGACTCCATCAGATAACAATTACAATAAATTTTAACAGGTTTTCTCTTGGGAATCCAGGACAATTAGGTGGAAAACGTGCTTACAGAACCAGAAGATAAGACTCTGGTGGCTTTTGCGGGTCCAATTGAAGATGGTGACACCATTAAAGTTGAGACCTTGATTCATTTTCAGCCAATGAATTCATTTGGTGCATCTTTTCTGTCTATGGGATGCTCAAAAGACCAAAAAATGGTCTTTTCCCATTTGGTATTGTGTAGACCGGAAGACCCAAAAATAAGCACATGGAAAGACCAAAAAGGCCAAAAATCAGGAAGCTTCAAATGAAGCTTTTGATCTTTCCATGCTGAAAATAGCCTTCCCAGATGTTTTTAACAGCCCAGTAGACCATGACACTTACCAGTCTTGGTCTTTAAAGACAAGACGTCAAAAGCTCAGTGTGCCTTCTTGTCTACTGGGCTGTTGAAAGATCTGCCTAGAAAGACTTACCAAACACCACCTAGATTCTGCAACATCATATTAAAGAGACCAGGCCTTGGCTTCTAGGGGCCAGAAGTCGGCTAACTCAACGGATAACAGGTTATTAGGGAGGGTGAAATGAGGAGTGAATTATATGAAAGAAGTCTCTAACAGGTTTGGGAAAGGATCATGCTGTTATAGGTTTTCCCTTTATCTTGTATTGTCACCTTTTGTTCATTTTGTCATCCTTAAACTCTTCAGTTTCAGTTACATTAACATCATGTAGTAAATTGTCAGTACTACCATCTCTCCCCTCCCTCAATAAAGATGTCTCAGATTGAAAAGATGATGTCTATTACTTTACCCTGCAGATAAGTCAACCAGCTGAAGATGCAACTCTTCATCTCTGAGTTGCAATATAGATGAGCAAGTCCTACTTATTGATTGTGACAAACACAAGATGCTGGACTGCAAACTTTCAATACTTGATCGGGTCCTCTCAATCTTCATAGAATCTTGATTCTCAGATTCTTGTTTTGACAGTAGCAAGATTTTCCTCTCATACTCCAATTTAGACATCTCATCCTCCTGTAGTAAAATATTCCCAGAAAGTAAATACATATATCAATTAAAAAATGTGTAACTCAAATTTCAAGAATGGAAGAATAGATGGATTAGAAATGAATGAAAATTCATTAGTAGTCCAGATAAATTTTGAAGTGAACACATGCAAGTATTTACCCCAAAAAAAATTTTCACATGCAAGTACAATAAACATGGAAAGGAACTATAAATCCTTTTTTCCTTGTTAAGTAAGGAGCCATCAGACCTTACCATGGCTAATGTCAAAGCAATAAGAATCCACAAGTATCTGAAACATTTATTTTTCTGACGTCCAGTAGAACTCAATATAGTGTTAGGCAATACTGCCGCATAAACATGGACCAAGCTTGTTTTGCAAAGACAACATTCTACCAAAAGCCTTACCCAGGATCTAAATAGCCACACCTAAACCTATTAATCCTGCATGGACAAACACAATCCAACAAAAGCCATACCAGAGGATAGACTTCAGGGTTTGGTCATAACATTTTTTTATCGGAAACAGTAACTAAATTAAACAGAACTTAAAATACAACTGTCACCCTTGGAGTAGGGGTTTGAGATACAATCACCGAGTCACAACACTGCCCAGAAGATGTTCCCCCCTAGAGTAGGGGCTTGGTCAACATTTTCTTATTTAGAACTCTCGACAATTAACCATTAACAATAAGCAGGATTCCATGTGATTATACTTCAATTCCAATTCAACTAAGCCTTATCCCAACTATGTAGGGTCAACTACATGAACATTGTTTTGCAGTTCCATTCTGTTCAGTGTCATATCCATTGTTAAATTATGGGGATATTATGTGACTTTAGAGATATTAAAATACATTTAAAATTGAAATAAAACGTACTGAATTTTAGTAGCACTTTTTAGCTGTCATGCACCATTTTACCTTCTTCCAAGACAAAAAACAGTAATTACCTTGACTTCTTCATAAAGCCTATGCTCTTTTTCATATAATTTGTCCAGTGTGATGCAAAGGCCACCAGGGTTGCAAGGTTCACTGGAACCAGGATTTTCAATAGATTCCCTACTGGAATGAAGTGATTTAGAAGACCAACTCCAAGACAAAGCACTGAAGACCTTTGCAGATTTGAAACTCTTCCCTGTTTAAGGAACAGTATTAGGATATGTTTGAAAACTTTATACAAGAGGTATTACACTAAAAAAATTGCACACATAGCTGGGAATTAAAATAGAGTAAACCTACAGTACAAATTACGTAGACCATAAGGAAGACTACCAGAAAATTGTGTGCATATGCATGAACGGACTCAGCATTTGTAGGGCAGAAAATGGATCAGGTTTAGTCGGATTCATATTTGAATCCAACTCATTTAAGTCAGATTCAGATCTCCATTTAACCATAATCAGATCTGAAAATACACATTTATTAATTGGATAAATTTTGGATATTTCTTGATACAATCTCCTAGGATCCAATCCAGTTCCATTATATATGTATGTATGTATATAATGAATTTTAATACTAAAATTCATTAGAATTAATTGGATTTGAGATTTAAATGAAGTTATTTTTCCATTAATTGTATACATTTAACAATGGATATGGCATTAAACAGAATAGAATGGCAAAACAGCATAGGGTGATGATTGTGCTGATGTATATATCTATTTGTTTTATATTTAAATTTATAAATTTATGTTAATTTTATAGAGATTTATCACTTATTGATATATTAATCGATCGGGTTATCAAGATGTGCAAACCAATTGAATTCAAATCTATATTTTACATGTCTGTCAGATATCAGATTGAATTCAGATCTCTTGGATTCTTACCAGATCAGAATCATATACCCCCATCCAAATTCTATCCGATCTGTTTGCAATACTAGCATTTGAATAACTCACAGGATCTCAAATGATGAAAACAATAACATGCATAAAGAGGAAATTTGAATTAACAAAAGGAAACTCTATGCCCCATACAGCCTACAAGGTCCAACAAGTAGAATCCTAAATCCCTATCAAGCAAACCACCAAAAGAACAACTACTATATACCAATGCACTACCATATACAATTGAAAGAGTGTTATTTGAAAACAAACTTAGCCCCTGTATTGGAGCACTTAGTCAGACTGGAACCTGCAAATACTACAACAAACTCTAATATTGGTCCCATGATATCATACTGGTGCCCAACAACAAATGCAGAGAAGTCATCCTGATCAAAGGGATAGAGCAACCTAAATGTTGACGCCACCAATTTTCAATTCAAACCAATGGCAGAGATCTCTGAAGATTACCTAGATCTACCTTCATTTCAAAGACAGGATGTACACAGTACAGAAGATGTTATATGCACTGTTTTCCATGTAAAAAAACAAGTATACAGAGGAGGAAAATAAACACACAATAAATATAAAGAATTCATAGTGATAAAATTGAAAGTGATGCTAAAGCTTTTTATTTCCATGTCTTTCCTAGTGAAGCTGATTCAAGAATGAAGCACAACCAAAATAATAAGGAAAAGAAAAGGAAAATAACCAAGATAAAGCTAGTTTTACAAGGACAAAGAGATGATCTTTACTGTTATTTTCTCCGAAGTTATGGCGAAGAAGATCGCCTTTGTTGGTATCCAGAAGAACGGCTATTTCCTTTCCAGAAGCCGAAGCTTTGAGAAAATAATCATCCAGCTCCTTGACAATTCTAGCCAATGTCTTCTTGTTCCTTGATATCATCATGTGCATATCTGCCGTGTCTTTAGTATACCCGCTCATCGTCGAAGAATTATCGTCTGCCAGTTCAACCGACATGGTCTTCTCTGGGAGTGAGTTCAAAACGGCATTAGCAACAACTTCCTCTCCCAATTCTTCTTCAAATTCTGTATTAGTCTCTGCCCACACTTCCTCCTCAGCCTGCTGGACCTGTTCTTTCTTTTTCTGCCGGAGTGGAGGAGAAGAAGAAGAAGGATCAAATGGGTCCCATAAATCCCAAGACGATCTCAGAACCGGAGGCGGCGGCGGCGGGGTTATACAGCTGCTATCTTCGTCAAATTCTATACATTCTTCTTGGACAAGTTCCTCTCTCCGCTTATCTTTGGCCTTCCCTTCGTCGGGACTATAGGGGGGAGGAGGTGGAGGTGATGGAGGCAAGGGAAGAGGGGGTGATGGAGGCAATGCCACTGGAAAGGGAGGATTTTCGAGCTCCAGAAACTCGGATTCGGTGAATTGTCGAAGTGTTATCCCTGTATTCTTCAAAGATTGCAAATAAGCCATCTGGGCAGCAGCGAATTGCCCACGTAACCCCACTAATTGCTTCATCAACCTTCTTCTCTCCTTGCATCTTTGCACCCTTTCGTTGTCAATACTCGATGCAGCACAACCCATCTCTCTGGTGCAGGAACCAGTGGAGAAGAGTGTTTACTCTCCAACTTCAGATCATACACAATAGAAAAAGCAGGGTAGAAAAACCTAAAGTCCAGATCGAATTTCAGATAAAGTGGAAGCCCATAAAATTCTTCTACAATCTTACACGATTTGCATTCCCATTTCTACCTGAAAGAGGAAACCGAAAGAAAAACGAAAAGAAGCAGCAAGAGAGTAGTACAAAAGAGAAGATTCCTGAGTTCCTAGTATGAAGGCTTGCTGGCAAACATAGTTGGGATTAAAAAAAAGGAGACAGTCCATGATGGATCGTCTGTTTCACCTAGTTTTTACTGATATTCTCAGGCGCAGAGGAATATAAAAACTAATAAAAAGGAAAACACTGTTCCTGACACGGGAACAGTCAAAGACGATTGAACATCTCTCTGCCCAGAAGAGAAACTAGGGTTTGCAAAACGCCAAGAGAGAGATCTCACCCAGAAGGGGGAAAAAGCATCAACAGACACTCAAGTGCGTTTCTGGCATGAACAGCAGCAGAAGCCTAAATCCATCATCCCTCGAATTTGGATTTGCTCCTCACCCCACTCACTGTATGGCTTTGCTCGAATTCCAACAACGACTCCGAAGCATCCAATGCCTATAAATATGGCGCATTTTAGCCCACGAATTTCATTGAATAAAAAAAGGTCAGCTTGCTTCTTGCATCGCGCGACGAGATGGGATTAGCTGAACGCTTTCGCTAAACAGACTGTGAAGTGTGAACCAATACACCACCACGTAATGAAAATGACCGTTTAGACCATCTTTAAAATGTCAAATTTACGGATAGGATGCGTTTTATAGAAACAGATTACGAGGGACTGTAATTTCAGATTTCTGTCATGGAGTGCAGTGTATTTTACCGAAATTTTTTATAGTAAATTTCTTAAACTAATTAGCAAATTGACGAAATGTACCTTAAATGTTTGAAAATTTTCCAACTTATCCTTTATATTCAAAAATGCCCTCATTTGGGAGAGACGATTCTATCAAAAGTATTAGTGACCATGGCAATCGGATGATGATTGCCTTCTGCCCGGCATGAGGTCATTTAACTCTCTTCGATGAATAAAAGTGGAAAAACATCAAGCAAGACAAGGCTCCGCCTACGCATGGAGGGAGCCTCGACCGGAACCATCATCACGACCACCACCACCTAAAATCTAGAGCTTGATTTGATGTGGGTGAAGAAACGGGAGCCTGATTGGATGTGGGCGAAGAAACAGGAGCCTGATCTAATGGCGGATTTTGCTTCGACGATTGAGGCTGGAAGGATTCGTGGAGAAATCGTTTTTTGTTACTTTGATAAGGAGAAGTCACCGAATTTGGCTTTGACGGTGGTTGGCTGATGATCTCTAAGATCACCATGAACGGATCTGACTTCGACGGTTGTTGGATGATAATCTCTTCTTGGCTAAGGCCACCGTGACCTTAAATAAATAAAAAAAAAAATGTATAAAAAAATTAATACTTATCACCAAAGCTCTACCGTTCGGAAGTTGCAGTAGCCACCGTCGCCTATGACGATAATGGTGCTCGGTCTCTACTTTTGGGCATTTTGTTCAACCCGCACATATGCATTAAAATAAGGGATAAAAAAGTAAATTTCTCTTTTAGTTGTTAGAAACAATACGAGTACCATTAGTCAATTTTCAAACATTAGGGATACACTTAATCAATTTACTAAATTTATAAATTATAAGAGTAGTTTAAAAAATTTACCCAATTTTTATATGGGATCACAGCATTTTGGACTCGTGTATTTTATGAATTGTGTGCAGCGTTATCATTGGTTCTACAGTCCTTTGAATGGCCATTATGTCTAGTTAATCCTAATTTCATAGCAATAGGGGTGTGTAATCGGTTGGTTCGGTTCGATTTTGTTAAGTCCTAACACCTAACTGATTATTCGATTTGACATCTTTCCCAACTGAACCAAAATGAACTAGAATTTAGAACTAAACCGATCCTAATCAAATTTACTTCAATTTGGTTTAGTTTTTTGTTCGAATTAATAATTCATAAACAATTAATTATTAGTCTTTAGTCTAGATTTTAATAATTAGTCTAGGTTTTAATACATAATTAATACAATTACACTCATTTAATGAACACTTTAGTGATTATTTATTAAAACAACTACACCCATTATTCACAAACAACTAATGAACAATAATTAGTCAAGGTTTTAATACCTTAGTTGTTAAAAGTTTTTAGATAATTTAATTAACTATTGATGTTGCGCGATCCGATCACTCCTAACTGGTACTTGCGTGGCTCCTGAGAGGTACTTGAGACGAGAGGATAGAGGAAGAACTCCTGGGGGGTTTCCCGGCGGGAACGCTCCGATGATTAAGTCAGTACTGTGTGCATGAAGAGAAGGAAAACGGAAGGCTAAGAGTGAAGGTTGCACAAATGATTTGAAGATACTTTGTTCCTTGAGAATGATCCCCTTATAATTGAATTCCATTGCTTCAGGCCCTCTGACTTCTGACAGAGCAGGTATAACCGCCACTGTCAGCCTGCCACAGCCGTTACAGGCAAGGCTGAGGTGGCACACGCGGGGCCGTCGTTGCAGGGTACGTGTCTGTCAAGCGCAAGACACCTTTCTGAAGGTGACAGGCGCGGCGCTATCTGACGAGGGACATGTTGCTATCCACAGATTTGTCGGGTACAGCGGTCGAGCAGGAAGCTTTCCTGTGGTATACCGAACTGCCCTTCCGCGAATCACCCTGAGCTGGGTTGTCTCTTGAGTGACGAGCTGCCTGTAGCAAGTTATGCCGAGCTGGCTAACCCGAGGTGTCCATGCCTCGGGGTGTCCAGAGATGGATCAGTGCGTTCTTGCCTGGGAGTGGCCCGAGGTCCATTGGGGGGAGCTCGGGCCTTAAGAGAGGTCAGGACGTCCCGAAGTGCCTTAACCCCGGGGAGGAGGTGCGGGTAAGGCGGTTCCCGGCGAGTAGTTTACCCATCGAGTTGCTGAGCTGTACTCGGTGGAACTTCCCCCCCGAGTTGCGTTCACACTGGTTGCGCTGTCATGTTGAGTCATTGTTTGAGCAAGGTCACACCCACGTGTACCTGTACTGCGAGGTCGGGCCAAATCACCGTCCATCAACTATTATTAATTAAAAGTTAGAATGGGCCCAAACCCCATTATTGGGAAATTGCCGAATTGGCCATTAGGAGAGATAATAATTATTAAACAATAAGTATAAAGTATTCAATAGAATATTATATATTTAATGTAATTAATTAGATAAAACCACTAGTTCAATTTTTTGTTCCGTTCGATTGAAAACACAACAACCATTTAGATCTCTCTGAATCTCAAATGTTCGAGTTGAATGGGTCAATGGTTCTCTGACCAAGTCAATGGTTTTTGACCCAAGAATGGGTTAAAGGTGAAATGGAACAGGTTGCCTAGACGGTTTCTAGGCTGTACAGTCCGACCATCCGGGTCAACAACTGTTCGAAAACATTGCTCCCACCCTCTCTCATCTGAACCCTAGGAATCCCATTACTAGAACATCATTGATCAACAATAATGGACGTTTGGTATCAACTAATCAATTGGCAATCAACGATAAGCTCCTTCTTCTTCCCTAGAAACTCAATTATTATTACTTAAACATACTTTGAGTTTTTATAAATTGACTTAAACATACCCTGGGTTTTATAAAATGACTGTGACTTTTTTAACCCTCATTTTCTTTTAAATTTTCAAAATATATCCTGCATTTTAAAAATTCATGTGGATGATATGTGATTCCTTTTACAATTATTTGTATATATTTAACAAAACAAGGGGGTGCTGTGTATCCTCTTTTTTACATCTGAATCTGATATATTTATGATCTTCATCATATTAGTGTCTTCATTTGAAATTGGTCCACACTCGTGATGAGAAATTTCTCTTTTCCAAAAGAATACCTCTTCTCATATCAATGTTAATGAGATGCTGATTATACCATGATCAGGTATTGAGTACTTGGCGATGACATGCTACAACTATGCAAGCTGTGCATATCAATCCTTGGCAACTGATAAACGGAAGTTGCAATGCACAGGTTCAGAAACTACTCGTAAAGAGGATGAGCCAATATATCGGTTTTGTACTTTGCATTCTACCAAGAACCAAGTCCATCTCCTCCACCTCCAGCTTCACTTTCTGCCACTGCTATTATTCCCCTAATTTAGGTTGTTACCACTACTGTCCTATTATCATTATTAGGGCTCAAATCGGACAAGTTGTGTGAGACAGAGACATAGCAGCGGCAGTCATCGAGTCACTCCACACACAAATATCATCACCCACCCACATCGCTAGCGTTCCGTTGAAGAATCAGCCGTCGGTCAAGTGTAGGAAATTGCCATCAACATACTGGTTCTACTGTTGAAGAATTGCATTTTTTAGCCATGTCGGTCCACCTCCACCTCCTCCATTAACTGGTGTTGTTGTGGTTTTCCACTTGTCTCCATCATTAATCTAACGAAGTCTATCCTATCTATACTACTATTATACTCCTTAAAATCGTTGTGTTTTCCCCTAAATGTAGTGCCATTTCATGTGAGATGTGGTTGTGAAACACCATCTATTGACGATCAATTTATTTAAGTGAAAATGTTACATCTTCATTATTAGATGAACCGGTTCCGTAGTTAATTGTCATTTTTTTCTCTTCTCTTCCCAAAAGGGTAAATAGGATTTTTAAAATTTTAAATGGCCTTTTTCATTGATGGAGGGTATGTTTAAGTCCTATAGGGTTAGCTCACAAGGTATATTTGTGTCTTTTTGAAAAACTTAGGGCATGTTTAAGTCAATTTATGAAAATTTAGGGTATATTTAAGTCTTTTACCCTTTATTGTATTACTATTACTATTATTATTATTTCGCCCAGAACTCTAAGGGTAAAATTTCAAAAATTTTCTAATTCTTTCAGGAATTGAATTCCCTGCATTTGGAAAAACTGTATTTTTTAGGATCGGTCTTGCACCGAATCGGACCATATTTGAAATCAAATCAAGAGGGAGATGTATACTTGATACGGATACCACAAATGCAGATCCCAAGGTGGAAGTTCATGCCCAAATCAGTCATAAAATCAACCACCACCGAAGATGGCATAGTGTACTCCTGAAGCCGGTTCAACAATGCAGTTTTCAGCAAAACTACAATCCAACTGCTTGGGTTGAACTGAGGAGGTGAGCACGAAACTCCTCTGAATTTTTCTTGCAAAAATAAGAAGAAAACCGATCTCCATCAGTCCAAAAATAGTTGTAGTCGAACTAGGGTTTCTTGGAAGACAAACGAAGAAGAGAGAGGGCAGAATTGAGAGGTCTTCTAGTCCAGTTCACCCTCTTCTTCTTTTATTTCTTTATGGAACATTTCTCCTAATCAAATTAAGAGATTATCCAAATCTAATTTGGATCTGGACTCTATTAAGAGATAAGCCTTATCCTCTTAAGATGATAGGTGCTCCATACCCATTTCCAAACCCAGCCCCATGTCACATGACAACTTAAACTATCATGTGATAAGTTAATTAATCATATTAATTATGGGTCATAGGCCCATCAACTATAAAGCTCACGACCCAAGAGTGTTGCATGGCCAACTTAGGCCTAATTTGTATGGTGTGTGACCCCATAATGACCTCACATAAGTCCACATAGGTTCAACCCAACCTCTGTGAAAAGGCCTGGCCGAATTCACTACTAAATGCAGTGAACCCCTAAACATATCACTATGGGCTTAAAATAGTTCCAACATTTACACTTAAAAGATCATTGAATTCAGCCATACTATAAAGACCCAATGATAATGGACTTAAGTAAGATATATATATATATTATATTGCAAAACCAAATCTTAAACACAGTTGAAATCCACTATCGTCAGTTTAGGTTTCCATCAGAGAGAGTGTAAATCCTATCATTCACTTTGTCTGACAAAATGGCCAATCCTATCATTATGATCACCCACTTAAGTGAATTTTCAAATTGCCCCAACATATCCAGGTTTTGACCCACAATGGATCTCACTGATTGGTATATCAAAAACAACCCAATTCGACTCCTAGTGCAGTACCATAATCAAGTCTAGGGGTTATGTGTAACTTTCAGTTTTTTTCATCAATTTCTAAGGTCTAGAGCATAACTGAAAAATGGTCCGATTTCAGTGTTTCAACCAAACATACACTACATGTGCTTTGGGTATAACCCTAGTAGCTAAGACAAGTTGCCCCAACTTCTTTGGTAGCACATCAGTGTCAGCATTGGCATGATAAATTCCTCAAATCTATCCAACGGCTAAGAACATTCTAAACTAACACAAGTCTCATAAGTGTCCAATTTAAGGGGTAATTTCACAGAAACATACCTATATCAGCATGAAACAATAATGTATTTTTATACATTTACAATAAATGTATTTATACATCAATCTGATTGAAACTAAGGGCATATACTATCTAACATTTTCATCATGTCTGTTATCTACACCTTATTCTAATCATTTAAGTTGGGCATAAAATTATTCTATCATGCAGTCCATGTAGGGCCATATCTATTCTGTGTTTACATGTTCAAATTTGTAAATGTGGGTTGTGTGGGGTGAATGAGAGGTTGTGGGTGATTAAAGATTTATGATATAATATAAATAATATATTATATTATTTATATAATATTATAATATATTGTAATATGTAATATATAATATATAAATAATATATAATATTTCTTAATTGATGAATTGGACTGGGTCGTGGTGAATCAGATCGAGGTATATCTGAGTTCAATTTGTTAACTAAATGGATTGGCTTTTAAGACTCGATCCGATTTGTTAGGACCAAAGGAGGTATCCGAATCCGACTCTTATTGGATCAGATCCGAATTCGAATAGGATGTGATCCGACTTATTTGCAGCCCTACATACATAACCACATGGATACACAAACAAAATAAATAAAGTTATTTATGCATATCGATGAAAAAAAATTCTGTACCCCAACTATGACACTTCTTAGGACCTTGATCCCCACTAGGGATAAAAATGACCCACCATCCTTAATCCCCAATAGGAACGGGTTCCCCATCAAGGACCCAAATCCCTAAAATTTTTAATTTAAAAGCATTTTTAAAAGATAGATTTACTTAAAATAAGGAAACTTTTTTAAAAGTATAAAAATATTATTGTATCCAAATTAATAGTCCTAATTAACTCCAAATAGGGACTTTAATCTTTTTTGGTAATAATTACCATCACTTGTACTTTGGAAACATGTAGCATTTGTCTCTACCTTGACTTCCATGTGACCACACTATCTTGTGAATCTCATTTCTAATAACTCATTGAAGTCTTGTGAACCCATGTACTCTCAACTAGATGATACAATCCTTTTCACCTTTTCCCTTCATAAGACCATACTATTGTATAGGGATTTAAAAAAGATAAAATTAACACATGAATGAGAATCTTTTTTTGAGGTTAACGGGTAGAACTCTAGTGAAGGAGAGTATATGTTTCAAAGTGAAAGATCAAGGGGATCTTTGTCATAAATGAAAGTTTAGGAGGATAATTGTCCGATGGTACAAAGTAATTCAAATTAACTGAACATGGTGGTTGTTCAACGGACTGTAAAACCAATAATAATGTTCCACGCCAATAATAAATAACCTCATTATAAAAGGTGTGGATCTCATGTATTTATTACTGATGTGGAGCATTATCATTAGTTACAATCAGCCAGCCAACGCGTTCAGCTAATCCTTGCTCTATGAAGGTCTTTGTAATTTACTCAAATATCTTTTTTCAAGTCATGGAAAAATGACATGATTGCATTCTGGCTATAATCATGGCTTAGTTGTATGCCTAATGACTTGTATGGGCATTCACTCTTATTAGTTAGGCATATATATATATAACAAATACGATTAAAAATTATTATTATTATTATTATTATTATTATTATTATTATTATTATTGCTGTGTATAAACATAGATATTGTATACAATTATATAAAGTTTATAACTGAAAATCTAACATTTACAATTTATATACATTTATTATACTAATCTAAAAGGAAAATTTATGATTTGCTCCCCTCAAATATTATCCCTAACCCCACCAGTGCTACGTACTGTGAAAGATTTCCCCACCTGTGACCTCTCTCTCTGAAGAGTGAAGAGGGGCATCTGAGCGTCCTTTGCATGGTTAAGATATTCAATAAAGAAAAAGAAAAAAAAAAATTATGCACACAATGAAAATAAGCACCACCATACAAGAATGTCCTGCGGACAGGGATGGAAATTCACAGTTTGGATTTTGGATTAATAGAAATCGTACAAACAACCAATGAAATGAACGGGATGAATCTAACAAACAAAGAAAGCAGCAAAATAGTAAAAAAAAAAAAGACAAGAGTGAAGAGACTACTCGTCAACAGATAACATTTTATTATGTTTCGCATGCTTGTCCTTCACCTTCTCAACCTTTGCATTTCCACCTTTACTCTGGTTACTCACAGAACCCTCTTGAGCGCTGCACATTTGTGATTTGATCTTGAACCCAAATTTCTTTGACACATTGCCCCACGTGCTAGAAGTCTTCACCCGGCCAAGCTTCTCAATCTCCTGCTTCATGCTTGAACACTCTTTCTCAAGCTCAGATACTCTCGTCCTCATGTTATCCATTCCCACCTTCAACACCTGGTTCTCCCTCACGGCCGTTGCCCAACCTCCTTCATTTGACCCTGTTAATCCACTCCGCAACTGTCTTGATCCATCAAGGTTGTCAGAGACGAGGAAACAACCTGCAATCGAAGTCCTGAGCTGGAGTTGCTCAAAGAAGAGGACTTGAACTACAACTCTGAGGGGTAGCCTCTCATTCTGCGCAGCATGGGTGCAAGCTTCTAAGGAGAGCTTCTGGCAATCCATCAACCTGCACAGCTGTTCCCTTTCGGAATCTGTGAGCCATGGGTGTGCCTGTAATAATAAAAGAAAAAAAAGGAAACATAACTCATTCCGGGATTAATCTTATTTTAAGTAGTAAATTTAAATTCTGGGTTGACATGATTTCACGGTTAAATCTAGTCATGAACTCATGATGTCCTTGAAAATTCATCGTACATTCTATAACAGATGGTAGATGCCATTGTTTCAGTCCCGAACACTATCATAGTAAATAATGTGGTAGCTGGTACTGCAACTAACATTGCAGTTCTATTACCAGTCTACAAGGAAAAAAAAAACACATCACCAAATGTCTTTCCTTTGGCTCATAATGGTAGAGACAGGAACTCTGGCAAGGACAGAACTAAGAAGTTACTCAGTATCCAAAATAACCACCTCAAAAGGTAGAAATTATATCAATTTTAGACCTCCCCTTTGTATGGTCTGGCAGAACCAAAATCTGCACAGCAGTATTATAATGGTCCTTGTTACCATCCATCCACTAAACCAAAGTCAGGATGGTAACAGACTCCACATAACAAACCTACCCCAATATGAGGCATTCTAGGTGACAGGGCACAAATCTCTAGACAGTACCTTGAGATATATGTCAATTGCACGATAAAGGCCATCATCTAATGGCCTTGCATACTCTGGAACTGCTGCAGCCAGTGACTGAAATTTGGAGGCCTTTAAATTAATATCAGGGGCAACCTCTGCAAGGTATCCATCAATCAGCCTGGCCACCATGGTTATTGGTGTCAAAGAAGGTGAACCCATCAACTGGCCCTCATCATCTGAACAAGGGGAGGCCCCATCTGCTGCCTGATCCATGGCCAAGAAGTGCTCAAGAATACGCTGTACACACTCAACATTGTAGAGTGTTTCCATGGAATAAGAGAAGTTGGGCATCAAGAGGTCTTCTAAGGTAGCTTGATCCAACTGCATCCCAATCCTCTTCTCCAAGTTGGATATGCAAGATGGGCTTGCACGAAGGATCATAGCAGTACGAAGCAAGCCAAATAGGAACTTTGTTGATGTTAGCCCATTTTTCATTGGCAGTAATCTATCAATCTCTTCAAGTAGAACCTTTTGGTCCTCTTCAGATGGAGGGGACCCCAAAGGAATAGGTGCAAGACATGCACTGGACTCACTGACACCTTGACGCCTGTTCAGCCCTGGAAGTAACCTTTTTGCATAGAATGTCAGGGCCCCAGCAATAGTCTCCTGTCTGATGCCTCGAGATTCCATGGCTGAGATAAGCCTTTTATAGAGAGGTAGACTTAAAGTCGATACATCCTCATACCACCAGTCTAAACTTGATTTTCTTGGCCTGGCTCCTGTGCTTATCCCATTCCATAAGACACTCCCACCAGGGCTCTGCATGGGCCCACCATGCTCCATCATGGGCCAACCAAACAGACTAGGGTCAATGCATGCCTTCACAGCCAATGACTCAATGCACCTCTTAACAATGTGGAGATCTTCGGCTTGGGGTAGGACATCCTCGCAAGTTTTGAGAGCCTTCACAGAGTCTTTCCAGTTATGAAGGACAACTTGATTGAGGAAGACCTCTGTCTGTGCAATAAGATTTCCCTCTCCATATTCCTCAGTCATCTCAAGATGTTCAGCAGCACACCGGAGGTACACAACATTTGAGGCAGTAAGTTCAAGCTTCACCCCATAACAGAACTTAGCAACAAGTTCAAATGTTTTGGCCCCACTAGGAATTTCAGGGAGGTTTATGATACAACCCTCTTCTCCTTCATCTGACTTTTCTGCAATCAACCTTTCCAAAACCCCACTCCGAGAAAGTAATGGGAACTGCAAAAAAGGGGAAAAATTACAGGTGTTAAGAACAAATTAGGTAACTAGTCAAGTTGCCTTGTCAACTTGAACCACAATTGTCACAACCAATTGAACTTATTTAGAAGCTTGAAGAAAACCATAAAATTTGAAAGAAAATAAGTTTCACATTCACTTTTTCATTCTGTTTTACCTCCTTTATTTCTTCACCCTTGTCTTCTCTTCTTCTCTTTTTCATTTAGCTTTTTTGTGGGGGTGGGGGGAAGTTGAGGGGCCACTGCATCTATCCAGGGATTCAGTACTTGTTAGTTTGGTACAGTGACTAGTATTACTACACATAAAATAGTTTATTCCGAGCACTGCCTAAAGGGTGACAGTATTACTACACATTTTCTACTCCCATAAATTAACAATGGACATGGCACTGCATTACCACCATCCGTTTTCATTTCTGGGCATCTACAATGTGGTTTCTGGTACAGTGCATTACAAACAATGATGTGTTGCATTTGGGCTGTCCCAAGAAAATGGAAGATCAAATTCAATTTTGGTGGCTGTACCTTGGCCCTCGGGAAACCATGGGCACCAGGCATCAATGGGGTGTTTGAAGATTATTTTGCTATGAGCTCCCGGGGCCCCACAGAAGGAGGAGCTTCACTGAAAGCTGAAATGCTTCCTTAAATACATAGATTCAAGTTAGCCTTCTCATTTAGCTGGAATATTATTGTAGTTAAGGTGATTTCCAATGTTGTTTATTGAATGAATGAAAATGGAAGCTAAACATTAGCTAATTTTTCGAAGAGCTCATTCAGCTGAATACCCAGATCTACAATCTGGCTAATGGTCTTGCAAGGAAAGAAAGTTGATAAGCAGAACTAGATCTTTAAGCACTGAGCATAAGGTCCAAGGACATACCAAAAGGGCTGGTCAGTGTATTTCTTTTTTATGCTTGTTGAATTCTCCATTTTGTCAGCAATTGATGTATTCTATAGTTCAATTGTTCCCTTATCAGCAGGTTTATTCCTCTTTTCATATCAAAAAGTCTATTTGATCAGTGTTAATGATCAAAAACAAATCATGAGGTTTGTTGTGCTGCAGCACATGTATCAAGTGTAGTACGTTAATCAATAAATGAATAAGCTAAGCAAAACAGCAATGAATATTATATGTACTAACAATATGGAAATTTTATATTTGATGGTTAAATTACCTTGTGGAGAAGGAAAGACATATCTTCAACTTCAACAACAACATCACTGGGAAGTCCAGTCGTACAGAACCTAGAGTTATTTCACCAAGAAAAGTCAACTTATAGTGTCAATTTATGACATGAGATCTCTTAAATAGATAATGTTGTAATAGTGTTGAAGATGCAAAACACAAAGGAAACACACTGCATATACACATGATAAACTAGAAGCATCATTTGGCATTGCCACCTTTAGGAACAACAGGTCGATTCTACAGACAAACTATATCCAGCACAACCTTAGCAATTAGGTCCATTCATTACAAGAGGCGTGCATACTGTATAGGAAGGAAATGCTTCAAAGCCAACCATCAACACATGCACAAATATGCATTCATAAATACACTATATAGAACATTATGATATGATTGAAGAATTTAAGTATATTCTATTTTATATATATTTCTAATTACAATAACATTCCTAAAAATTGGTTTAGGTGATACCTTAGCAAAAGAAGGGACTTGAGGGAGAGTTTGTACTGAGCAGTGCTGTAATGTATGTTGTTTGTTGTTTCAACTTTCTCTACTAGGGGTTGACTTCTGTACTTGAAAAGTTCCTTAATGAAGTTAATGTTTCCAATCAAAAAAAAAAAATCCTAAAAATTGCAAAAGTTTTAGAATAATCAGATGGAATGATAAGACATTAGGTGCAGCATAGTGTTAGCATTTTAAATTTAAGGTAATAAATAATTATTGAAATAAATATTTGTGCTTAGTTTTTAAGATAGGGCCTCCCTATCGTTTCAATAGTACATCGGTTTTGTTCATTCTTCTCATTTTATTTATTGATTGTTTGATGTATAGGGAGCAATTGTAACTTATGATTGTAGTAACATATTATCTTAGGTTATGTCATATGGCAGTTAGTATTCTAAATTGGCATAGACCAAAACAATATAAAGTTTGACCTATTGCTTCACTTCAATTACCGCCAAAATTGAAATGTTTCAGCCAAAATTCAAAACTCTGGTTGGAGAAACCCATACCCATGCACGCTCTCTTCCTAGATATAGGATACAGCAGTTAGGAAATCTGCTAGGATGCCAGCTAGACCATTACCATGTCTGTATGCAGGATTAAACTATTTTAACAAAAAAAATAAAAAAGAAAAATAAAGTGTGAATCCACTAGAATACCCAAGTCTTCACATCTATCACTTTATTCATGGTGACACTGTATGTGAATTTCTTGTCATTTGTGTGCCAGTTCAAATTCTGCATTTTTTCATCAATAGATTAATATCATCATCATCATCATCATGAAACATCCAATTAAAATAAAGAATCGCAGGATGCTAAGTTGACCCTAACAATGTTATAATTTGAAGTGATGCAATCCATTAAAAGAGGTATATTGTAGTGATTGAAGGTTGGCAACATTGACAGCAAACTATTTTGACCAACTTAATTATCCAATATGTATCCAAAAGCTGACCGTAGTCACTGTACACTTATGACCAATGATTAAGATTCTTACTGCACTAAACAGAATTGAATGGTGAAACAGGATGAATGTAGCCAACCACATATAGTTGGGACTAGGCTTATATGGTGGTGATGATTTAGATTCTAATTGCATTGCAAGGATTCAAGACGCATCCATCAGAGGTTGGATCAAAAAGGATAATCAATTGAAAATACACTCCAGAAAGAATTTGTACCAGATGACATAGAGAAACATCATCTCTCTAATTACAATAAGATTGTTACCAAGAACCACAACATCATTCACCTTAGGAAAGTTTTTTATTCAATTTGCAATAAGCCTACACAAAGATAAGGTTTGGTGCACCACCAGAGGCTCACCACATTCAGGCTGCATATCTTCAACCACCAGGGATGTAGGTAGGTAGGTAGTAAAGGCAATACACCTAAATAAATGTTGTTAAAACAGAACTCGTTAACAATGTCTGCACTACAGACTACAGAGAACGGTTCCCTCAAGCAGATTCTTATTTTTATTTTATTATTTTTTGGCATTCCCTAAAGGCAACATAAATCTAAAACGGAAACAAAAAACCAAGTTTTAGTTCAACAATATATGAAGTTACTCAAGTCAAACTCAAAACCAAGATCCAAGCTACAGCTAATCCAAATATTTCTTTTAATCTCATTCTGCCCACTTCAAACCCATCTGCATGCCCACCTCAGCTGAATGCACAAACAACAACCTCCTAAGATCATACACAAGACAGAGTTCATAAAAGACTGGAATGCAAAGGGAACATACCAGGCTTGCCCTTGCCGTTGGAATGCATCGGTTTTGGAACCCAGCTTCATACAGGCCATTTCAGGAAAAGGAAAATGGGAAGAAATATAAAGTAAAAGATGGGCTTCGAACAGAGGTTGTTTCAAGTGTAACAAAAACTTCTGCAACTCTTAAATACCTTTAAATAAACCCTCCAATTTTAGAATGCTGAAGCAGAAAACCGCATCCAGAGAGTAAAGAACCTGAGCTATCCTTGGTTCAGAACAGAGTGCAGGAAGACTTGCTCAGAATCACTCCAGAAAAGCTTAAACCCATCCTAAGACCCCGTCGCTTAATCATTCCCTGTACGCTGACAACCAACCCAAGTACATTTCAGGATTTTTAGTCAGAAAAACTCAACCACCCTGAACTGCCCCAACGAAATTACAGAAGAACAAAAAGACATCAAAAGAGACAAAGCCACTTATAAACACATCAGCTAAAATCACCGAAAGTTCCAAAATCCCGAAATCAGTCTCTCAAATTTGGGAAAACGACCAAAAATCTCACTTCTTCTTTAGAAGGGAAAACAGATACTTGCGTTCTCACCACAAACACTGCCGAATTCTGAAAATCTACTTGTAAAAACCACTAATCTCAGGCCAAAACCACCTTAATCTCCAAGGAGATTCAGTACAAACCCACAAAATGTCCCAACAGACCGAAAACTAACTTCAAGGGCATCGAAAAGTCATCAAATTAGCACCTTCAACAATTCAAATTTGAACAACCCCCGAAACCTTCGCCCCAAAACCATTACAAGAGGGGAATGAAGACCCACCACAAAAACCACCAATCCCAGTTTGAAACGACACCCCTGAGAAAAAACGCCAGTGATCAAACACCCACTTTAGGCCAAGTCCTCCAATTTCCCCGCTCAAAAACCCGGACCAAAACTGAAAAAAATGAGACAATGAGTGAAAACTCAGAAGTTCTGAACAAAATAAATAACCTTCTGCTGTTCTAAACCCACCACCACTTCCAAGATTCTAAAACTCAACCCCATATAGAACAGAGAGCTTAGACTTCCCAAACCCGTCAAAGGAAAAAACAAAACAGAAGAAAATCTCCACGCTTGGCTCTAACGTCATTACGTAACATTTAACGCATCATAAAGCAATACCCATCTGTCAAAAAGGACAGAAAAAAGAGCTTGGAAACCATTTCTTTTTCTTTTTAACACTGTACTATGGCTGCAACTCTGTAGACGGAAAACAACCTCGACAGGTGGTGGGGTATTGCCTCTTGACCTTAGACATATAAACATATTCATTTCTTTATAGAACACGATTTTAGAGAACCTTTAACCAAATTGTCTCCTACGAAGCCAACACCGTTCGCACAATCCCTTCCAGTAACGATCTCTCCAATATTTCGAGTTCGGATCTTCTGTCCACACAAACTCTGCCTACGTCTACCCGCACAACATCGCAGCCATGAAAAACCGAAAAACTGAACCAAACCGTAAAATACGGTTAACCGAATCGATTGGTTCGGTTTTGGTTTGAGATTTTTGAAAAACCAAGGATCAGTTTGATTTTTAGTTAACCAACAAAAAAATTGACGGTTAATCGAATCGACCGGTATATATATTTTTATGTATATTTTATATATATTTTTAATATATGTCACATATTTTCTATGTATTATATATAAATATATATTCATTATATATAAAAATATATACTTATATATATTTATAATGATCTATTTATAAAGATATTATATATTTTTCGAATATTTATAATATATTATATATCATTTATTATTTATAATATAATATTATACATACTGTCCACACAAACTCTACCTACGTCTACCCGCACAAAATCGCAGCCATGAAAAACCGAAAAACTGAACCAAACCGTAAAATACGGTTAACCGAATCGATTGGTTCGGTTTTGGTTTGAGATTTTTGAAAAACCAAGGATCAGTTTGATTTTTAGTTAACCAACAAAAAAATTGACGGTTAATCGAATCGACCGGTATATATATTTTTATGTATATTTTATATATATTTTTAATATATGTCACATATTTTCTATGTATTATATATAAATATATATTCATTATATATAAAAATATATACTTATATATATTTATAATGATCTATTTATAAAGATATTATATATATTATATATTTTTCAAATATTTATAATATATTATATATCATTTATTATTTATAATATAATATTATACATACTGTCCACACAAACTCTGCCTACGTCTACCCGCACAACATTGCAGCCATGAAAAACCGAAAAACTGAACCAAACCATAAAATACGGTTAACCGAATCGATTGGTTCGGTTTTGGTTTGAGATTTTTGAAAAACCAAGGATCAGTTTGATTTTTAGTTAACCAACAAAAAAATTGACGGTTAATCGAATCGACCGGTATATATATTTTTATGTATATTTTATATATATTTTTAATATATGTCACATATTTTCTATGTATTATATATAAATATATATTCATTATATATAAAAATATATACTTATATATATTTATAATGATCTATTTATAAAGATATTATATATATTATATATTTTTCAAATATTTATAATATATTATATATCATTTATTATTTATAATATAATATTATACATATATTCGTATAATATATATTATAAATATAAAAAACTGAAAAACCGAAGAACCGAACCGGTCAAAAACCGAAACTGACGGATCAATTAACCGGTGGTACCGGTTCGGTTTTGGTTGGGAGAATTGGAAAAACTGGTACCACCGATTCGGTTTACAAAAAAGTGCCATGATTCGATTAACTGAACAGTGGACACCCCTAGCAGCCACACATGGAGAACAGTAATCGAGTTCGAGCCGAGCCGAGTTCGAACTTTTGAGCTCAAGCTCAAGTCTTTAATTGGAACCACGCTCAAGCTAGATGACACCTTGACCATTGAGGAAGACTTCGGCTCGGCACCTCGGTCACTAAGGGAGATCTCAGCTCAGCACCTCGACAACTGAGGCTGGAAGGAGTACAAATGCAAATATGTAGAGTGCAAAACCTTATATTTTGTATTTTATATGTATTTGCATTTGTACTCTTTCTAAACCGAGCCTGAGGGAGACCTCAGCTCAACACCTTGTCAACTAAGGGAGACCACAGCTCGACACCTCGCATAATAGGGAAACCTCAACTCGACACTTCAGCAACTGAGGGAGACCTCGATTTGGCACCTCGGCAATTGAGGGAGACCTCGGTTCAAAACCTCGCTCGGCACCTCGACTACTTGAGAGACCTACAATCAAAGGTAGTAGAGCTCGAACTTTTGAGCTTTTGACTCGAGCCGAGCTCGAGCCTGATAGTTTATGAGCGAGCCCCTGCAACACAGGGCCCCCTTCGCTAGTTCATTTCTTTATGGAACACGACTTTAGAGAATCTTTAACCAAATTGTCTCCTATGAAATCGGATTTAATGCTCATAAGATCGTGCTAATACCATTCGCACAATCCCTTGCAGTCTTGCATTAACGATATCTCCTATATTTCGAGTCTGGAACTCTTGTCCACACAACATCGCAGCCGCACATGGAGAACATCTCATCCTCCTACATAGTATTATGCAAGGGAGATGTTACCAATTCACGGGGGTAGTGTGTTGTGGGTAGACATGGGCAGGAGATCCGGACTTTGAAAAAACATACAAGAATTTGAGACAAAAATAAGTTATGGTGCAACTTGACTCAGTTCAATCAAAACTTTTGTAAAAGTTGAGTTTAAGTTTTTGAACTTAAGGCTTGGGCCAAAATATTTGGGCCTAATCTAGGGCCAGGTTGAGCTTGGATTGAGGTCTCGAGTAGCCTGAGGCCAATCCAGCCCAATTTGAGATTATCCAACATTTTATGATATACCTACCTATATGTTTATCAATATACTCTACCTAGAAATTGAATTGAGATGTTGTGTTAAGCTTAGGTTGGTGTTGAGTTGGTAAACCCAGGCTTGACCTTGAGTTGGACCAAGCATGAGCTTAGGTTGGGCTTAGGTTGACCCTCAACCTAACCCATGCCACTTGCACCCCAAGAAGGAGAATTTTGACATTCTTATTTGTATTAATTTTTGTTATTTTTAAATGGATTAGGGGATTTTGAATTAATAATAATTAAGTTTAAAACTAATTTTGTTAATCCTTTAATTTTATCACAAATTTGTAGTATGATGTTTTTTCTAAATGAAACTTAAATAGATATCAAATTATAATATTTAATTTTGAAACTAAAATTTTCTTATTTGTTATTTTATTAATAAACATGTTAGGTTTAAGTCAGGTATGTTCACTAAAAAGTTGCTCCTATATGGTTGGGCTAGGTTTAAATTAATATAAGGTCAAATTCGGTTTAAGTTGAGGTAGAGCTACCATAAAAATGTCGAGTTCACTTTTCTTTTTGGAAGGGACTTAGATTTGTAATCCTGGGCCGTGATACATATTCTGATATTTCTTTTTTTTTCCCACAATTTTTTTCCAACCTATAATTTATTTGCTTCTTTTATACATGCTTCATGTTTTGTTGCGTTTACTTTTGCCTATTTGCAAGTTAAATTCAAAATTGTTATTTTTCTTGTCATTTAATTAGGCTTTTATACTTTAAACATTTCTTAATTGCTTTGTGTTTGTTTCATAGTTGATTTGGGATGACCTTGGCCATTGACAACCCTAATTAGATTCTCTCTTAAGATATTGCATATCCAAGTGAAGAGGATTTGAACCCACTATGGGGTAGGATCCATACTAAAAAGTGTTTATACAAAAGGCAAGTACAAATGGGTGCTACTAGACTTGTTCATGGGCCGGGCTGGGCCAGGCTTTTACTCTTCATGAATAGAAATTTGTTAGGCTCGAGCCCGAGCCCGGCCCGACCAATGGGCCTACAACTTGGGCCCGAGCTTGGCCCTGATAAAAAGCCCGAAGCCCGACCTAAAAAAGATTGGGATTTTTCCCTATTCAAATGGACATTATCTATTTTAATTCAGATGGTTTTTTTTCTATTCAAATGAGCAACAGGCCTACAAGATGGTTTTTTTTCCCTTTCTTTTACATTTTAAAGCATGGCTTTACATTCTTAAATAAAAAAATCTATTCAAATGGACATATAATCCATTTTAATTTCATTCTTTTTTTCTTACAATCAAGTGAATCAACAACCATCTTTAAGGTTGTTTAATATATTCCCTGTTGTTTGGTTGTTTCTATACAATCAAGGCAAATCTGGAATAAAACATATGATAATCCATTTTTAACTCCTATAAAGAATCCATTTTAATTCCATGTTTTTCTTACAATTAAGTAAATCAACAACATTCTTTAAGGTTGTTATATTACCTGTTGTTTGGTTGTTTCTATACAACCAAGGAAAACCTGAAATAAAACATATGAGACAAGGAAAACCTGAAAATAAAACACATGAGACCAAATCATATAGATTCATATTCCTACAAATAGCATGACACACTAAAACTAAATTCATATAACTTCAAGTTCACGTTCCTCCAAAATCATAAAAAAAAATCTGAATAAGACAAACAAAATCCATAAAACATATTCTCCATCCATTCTTGAATTCACCAACAAGATGGAATATTCCAACTATCAAGTTCTAAGCCATTCTAAAAAATAAAATAAAAGATCACTTCATTGCCCATATCAAACAAAACATGTTTTAGCCATCTCCATTCATTCTTGAATTCACCAACAAGATTGAACAATCCAATTTCCAAGTTCCAAGCCATCCTACAAAAGAAAATAAGAGATAAAATCAGTACCCATGTCACATATGTAATTTGTTATCATGTCAAATGACAAATAAATAACAGAAATATATGTTATTATAATACCTAAAACATATCATCAAGTTCAGCATTTTCATTATCATCATCACTACTATTTGATCATTCATCATCTTCTAACAAGCTTGATCCTAAAGAAGGCCCTAACAAGCTTGATCCCTCTGCATACAATTGGAAAATTTATTAGAAAAAAATTCAATGAATCATATATTTTAATAAACAATAAATAAAAAAGTTACTTAATACAAAGCCTTGTGCATGGAGCCAATCTTCAAGACAAACCAAAGCTTGAACTATCTTGGATTTAAGTGAACTTCTCCAATGATTGATCACCTTCTTTCCAATGTTAAATGCAGATTCGGATGCAACTGTGGAAATAGGAATAGCCAAAATATCTCGAGCCATTGATGCCAATTCAGGATACCTAAGTGAACTCTTACTCCAATACTCCAAAACATTAACATCTGCCTTGATATCAAGGTTTTGTTCCTCCAAGTAAAAGTCCAACTGAGTTTTTTCACTTTGAATCTTTCTTTTTGAATTCAAAAATTGCTCATAATCCTCAAACCCATCATCGTCATCATTTCTCTCACTCATGTCAAACTGACTAGAAGATCCAATAAAGGAGGTGGAGGAAATATTTTCTTTGTATTCATCAAACAAATCATTGAGGGTTTTAATTATAGCATTAACATGCTCATTGGCTTCATTCTCATAAAGTTTATCAAAACAATACTCTACTAACCTAATCTTGCAACGAGGATCCAGCATAGTAGCACAAGACAAAATCATACTATATTCAACCCAATATTTATCAAATTTCTCCTTCATATTTCTAACAATGTTAGTCATAAAATTCTGAGATTCCTTACTAACATTAAATGTCTGTGAATCATTCACACTCCATTGAAATAAATGTTTGAAGTAGGGTACTTAGTGGCAGAAAACATGCAAGTAACATTATAAAAAACCTTTAAGAATTTGTGAAGCTTATCCATCTTTCCCCATTCTTCTTCCGAAAGCATAAACATTTGAAAATATTATCGCTTTGCCCCCAATGTTGTAAGACTTGTTTATAATAAAAATGGCATGTTCAAGCATCAAATAAGTTGAATTCCATCTCACACACATATCTAATATCAATCTTCTAGTTGTGTTTAAGTGAAAACTTTTTTCAGCAAGTTCATAAAATCTATGCTTCCAGGCTGCTGATTTCCTTATATTTTTCACACCATCACGAATCTTAGAAATAACATCATCAATAATGTTCAAACCAGTTTACACAATAAAATTCAAAATATGGCTACAACAACGAACTTTGAAAAAATCACTACCACACACCAAAGATTTATGTATTGAATATCTCAATTTCAAAGAGTTAGCCATCACATCATTGTAACTATCATTATCTAATGTGATGCTAAAAATTTTTTGATCAATATTCCATTCGCTTAAGCACATGGCCACCTCATCTGCTAAAAATAGTTCATTAAAAGGAGGTGCCAAAGCTTTAAAGCGAATAATTCTTTTTTGTAACTTCCAATTGTTGTCAATCCAATGAGTAGTTATACACATGAATTCATCATCAATGTGCTCAGATATCCAATTATCAGAAGTTAAACAAATCCGACCAAGTGTATTAGACAAATCACTTTTCACACCCTCTCTCTCTTTCACATAACTAAACATGATATCTCTTTTAGTAGTATGCCTATTCACATTTTTAAATTTAGGATTTATAGATTGAATAAAGAATCTAAAACCAGGTTCTTCAACAGTAGTAAAATGGTGTTTTTCACATACAAGAAAAATTGATAATGCCCTACGAGACTCTTGCTGATCAAACTTGTAGTTTTTAAAAAAGTACTTCCATCAGTGTTTGATTGATTAGTTATTTTGTACTGTTTAATATCCTGAATTGTACGTGTAGGGCAACGCTCTAAATGACACTTCAAGTGAATAGTTCCCTTACTTGACTTACCTTGTAAGATTTTCTTGCAGTGCTTACATCATTCCTTCTCCGAATTAATCTTTTCCATTTGTTCCCACACCTTAGATGTCAATCTTTTCTTAGTGGAAGTCTGGTCAAACTCTTGATAGTCATCATCAACTATATCTACTCCTGCAGCCGCACTTTCACTTGCCATTGACATGATAGTAATTATTAAATATGAAATAACCTGCATAATTAATTTTAATTTTATCAATAAGACAAGCATATATTAAATAAAAAACTAAAAGAAAAATAATTTATCAAAAAAGACTAAAACAAAAATAGAGTCAATTTTATCTACTAAGAAATATATGGGACCAAGTTAACAACATATCTGAATTCAATATAAATCAGAATTTATTTACATTAAAAAAAGAATATAAATTCTGAATTTGCAAAAAAAATAAAAGGAAAACCAATTGCATATTATTCAATATAAATTCTGAATTCAATAATCAATATAAATCAGAATTTATTTACATTAAAAAAAGAATATAAGTTCAATATAAATCTGAATTCAATAATCAATATAAATCATAATTTATTTACATTAAAAAAAGTATAAATTCAATATAAATTCTGAATTTGCAAAAAAAAAGGAAAACTAATTACAGATTATTCAATATAAATTCTGAATTCAGTATAAATCAGAATTTATTTACATTAAAAAAAAGAATATAAATTCTGAATTTGCAAAAAAATAAATAAAAAGGAAACCAATTGCAGATTATTCAATATAAATTCTGAATTCAATAATCAATATAAATCAGAATTTATTTATATTAAAAAAAGAATATAAATTCTGAATTTGCAAAAAAAAGGAAAACCAATTGCAGATTATTCAATATAAATTCTGAATTCAATATAAATAAGAATTCTTTTACAATAAAAAAAGAATATAAACTCAATATAAATTCTGAATTTGCAAAAAAAAAAGGAAAACCAATTGCAGATTTGCAACATTACCAAAGCCAAATACAATGTTTTTGCTTTAGGAATTAGGATAATCAAATCTAATAGTTTCAACACTTTTAAAAGACAAACTAAGCCAATAAATATGTGTAGTGAATTCCTAATGCATCAGGTTGTTTTTATCATTCTCTAACAAATCTCTAATAGCATTCAGATTTTGGACAAACAATAGCATTCAGATTTAGGACAAACAATAGAATTCGGCTATGTAAACAGTAAACACTAAACACTAAATAATAATTTCGTAATACAATAAAATGGCAAAGAGGACTCACCGCCGGTGACTGTGTTCGTCGGAGCTGAGTTCGCGGTGAGCTGCGATTTTAACAGTGAAAAGTGTGTCAGTTCGCATCTAAGAGAGAAAGAGAGAGAGATAGATAGATAGATAGATAGAGAGAGAGAGGGAGAGGGAGAGAGAGGACTTACTGCCGTCGTCGGTGCCTGTATTCGCCGTCTCGCTGGTGTCTGAGATTTGAAAGAGAAGAAGTGAGAAGAGGAACGAGAGAGAGAGAGAGAAAAAGAGAGAGAGAGAGAGAGAGAAGGAGAGGACTCACCACCGGAGTTGTTGCGCCGGTGAATGTTCACCGCCTCGCCGGTTGTGTGGCTGCCTAAGAGTGTGAGGACTGAGGAGGATGTGAAGAGAAGAGAGGTTCGGCTAAGGGGAAAGAGGTGAAAGAGAAGGGTTTTTACTTTTTAGGATATTAGGGTTTTTTAAGTTTAGTCTATAGGTCGGGCCAGGCCGGGCTATTTTGGCAAATCCCAAGCCCGGCTCAAATTTATTGCAGGCCAGGCCTTTTGGCCCGAGGTTAAGCCTGCGGGCTCATTTGCGTGTTCAAGCCCGTCTGAGGGCCTGGCCGGGCCGACCCGTCAGGCCACCCGGCCCATGAACAGGTCTACCAATGATAAATTGTAGGGCAAAATTCTTAAACTACCCTTATGGTTTAGCTAATTGATTAACTCTACTCTTACTATTTATATATTATCTTAAAGTGCCATTATTGTTTTTGACAATTGTCTAAAACCTCCATTGTCATTAACTTTCCGTCAAATTCCATTCACATGTGACATTACGTGACAGATAATTTTTTTAATTCCTAAAATACCTTTCCTATGACATATTCATCATTCTCAACCTTGAGACCAAAAGCAGAGCGGCGGTGACAAGAACTCCTTCTCCAATTCTTCTTTGTCCTCTCACTATCTCCATCTTTCCCTTTCTCCCCTCTTCCCTTCCATCTTCCTTTTGTGCCATAGAGCCTTTGTTCATTGTCTTCTATGACGAGAATAGAGGAGTTGCAGCAGCAGTGCACCTCTCTTGTTCTCGATGCTCACCAACTATGCCTACTAGATCTGGCAAAGCGCAGCACCGGATGGTACAATATGATACGACCTGCCTCCAGAGTTGGACACAAGTCGCCTGGAGCCAGAATTCTGAAAGAAGAATTCTAAAATGCCATTAACGAGTATCACAATCTGATATCACCTAGTAGATCTCTGCATCTCAACATCTCCTCAAAAGAGCTTCGAGTACAGATTTCTCAACCTAGCATCACAACTTAGGTGAATGCTTCTTAGAAGAGCTCAGCAATGAAGAGCTTGGAAACCAAAAATCTCACCTATATTGTTTCAACTCTTTTATCTTTCCTCTGCCAAAAAATGGAACAAACCAAAACTTCATACTCACACCTTTTGGAAAACCACCATGACACCTTTACTAGAGAATGGATCAGACACAGCTTCCTGCCTTTCTCTCAACGAAACAAAAACTCTTCGCATTCCCCACCAGCCTTCTTGTTAGAGAATATCAACATATTCAAGGACCTCACCTAATAGCTTAAGATTTTAGGTTGAATGGTTCTTTGAGATGATATCAAAGCCATTTTGACTGAGTGGTCTAGTGTTCAATCCTCACAACCCCCATTATAACTAAATAAATTTCAGCACAAGGTATGGGTGAGCTTGTGCTTGTTCACGGTTCTAGCCCAATAGGCTTTCATGTGAGGGGGCGTATTAGAGAATATCAACCTATTCAAGGACCTCACCTAGCAGCTTAAGCTTTTAGGTTGAATGGTTCTTTGAGACCTCTTCTCCCTCCAATCTAAGAAACCCTTTAACTTCATCAATTAATGTTGTTGATACCCTCCTATTGTACCATTCAATCAACTTGCAAACTGAAATCAAGAATAAAAATTCACCTTTTTATTTTTCAAGGTATGAGAAACTAAAAGATTGAACCATACATGGTCATTACATCTGTTTCAATTTTATTAGTTCCCATTAATGGTGCATGTGGATTTTGTCTTCTCAAAGACCAGTAGCTCTCTTCTCCAGTATTGTTGCATGTGGATTTTGAGGAAAATAGGTGATGAAGAGAGAGCATCAAGAGAGTGCAAGTGGATAAGGTGGGAGTAGACGGTATTCGATGGCAGCGGTGGGAGTGGATGAGTTGTTGGCAGTGTTGGGACACAAGGTTTGGTTGTCGAAGATGGCGGAGGTGGCGCAAAAGTTAGAGTAGTTGGATATGGTGTTGCGCAAAAGTTGAATCTTCTTTCATCTGAAGGGATGAGAGATCCATCCTATGGACGCCCAAAAGATTGCGGAATAAGGGGCGAATTTCAAAAATTTTTCTCTCCCTTCAACTGGGAATCGTATTCCCCATTTAGAAAATCATATTTTCAAGGATCAATTCTGAACCATAAACTGAACCAGATCTGAACCAAAAAGAAGTGGGAAGGATTATACCTGATACGGAGAAGTAATATCTCCCAACGAAGGTGTTCACGCCCAAGGAAGGATCCAAAGACTGCTCCCACTGAAAATGGCGCAGTGCAGGTGGAGCAGAATCAGCAGTGTTCTTCTCCAAGAACTCTGTCCTTCGCAAGAATCAGCAAGATGGCACGTGAGCACAGCTTCCTTTCAATCATTTCTCAAAGGACTGATGTCAAGATCCAATCTTGACTTCTCCCACCAGTGGAGATCGAACTGGAAAGCAGGGCGGCAAGAACAGGGAGGCGGCAAGAGAGTATTTGCAGGGAGCAGAATTCTCTCTTCTAGATTTTAGCACCAAAGAAACCTGATGATCTGTGTGTATTGTGTCTCTAAAGGCTGCTGCCCCCTTCTTCTTTTATAGTCTTAAAGGGATCAGCTCCTAATCAGATTAGGAGTTGCTAATCCAAATCATATTTGGTTTAGAAGTCCCTTTAAGTGATAAGGGATAATCCTTATCTTATCTGGAGATCAGATCAGCCATCTCTTAATCTGATTAGGAGGTTTCCAGATCTAAATCTTATTTAGATCTTAGACTCTCTAAGTGGATAGGGTCTAAGCCCAATCCTATTAGCTGATCCACTTCAGATTTCGCCCCTTTATTAACTAAATAAGCAGCCCAGTTCGAAATGGGCTTTAGGCCCATTAAGCTTATGTGCTCACTTAACCCTCTTAACTGCTGCCCAGTTGGGCTTCCTTGTATGGCGTGGGACCCAAGCATTGATCTACACATCAGCCACATGGGTTTGGCCCAGCCTTTGTTACAAGGCCTGGCCGAATACACTGTTAAAGACAGTGCACCCCCTGAAACCCATCAAATGGGCTCTACGGGCCCAACACTTACCCTAAGAGGTCCCTGGGCCAAGCCACCTTGTAACACCCAGGGACTGTGGGCAGATGCAAGATTAGCCCATCAGGTATTAACCTCAATGGTCTTACACTTAACCTCTCAGCCCATAATGATCATACACTGCCCGACAAGAGATGACCTCTCCCTCGGCTGCAAGGAACAGTGTTGCACTCTCCGCTTATATGGATCCCGGGAATTAAAACCTTCTTGCAAACATTTTAGAAACCATATATATACTTTTATATCTTATATAAAATATATTTTGCAAAACAAATCTCAACGGTTGAAATCGGCTGCCGGCAGTCTTGGTTTCCATCAGTGAGAGTGCATCCCCGATCATTACCTTTGTCTGACAAAGGGGCTGATCCTGTCACTATGATCACCCACTCAGATGAATTCTCGGACTGTCCCAACATACCCAGGTTTTGACCCCCGTTAAGGATCTCACTGATTGGTACATCAAAGACAGCCCAATCCGACACCTAGTGTAGTATCATAATCGAGTCTAGGGGTCGGGTGTAACTTTCCAGTTTTGCCCATCAATCTCCAAGGTCTAGGGCAATATTGGAAATCTGGTCCAGTTCAAAGATTCAATTAATCCTACACTGTATGTGCCTAGGGTCTCACCCTGGCAGTTGAGACAGGCCACCCCAACCGTCTTGGTGGCACCACAGTGTCAGCCTTGTTAGGATAGGTCTCCCCAGACCGACCCACTAGCTGTGAACATTCTAAACTAACACGAGTCTCATTAAGTGTCCAGTTTAAGGGTATTACACAGAAACATACCAAGAGAACATGAATCAAATATGTATTTTTATTCATTTACAATAAACTCATAAAGTACATCATTCTGATTGAAGCTAAGGGCATACAAAACTGTCTAACATCATCACCACCCTAGCGCACGAGTGAGCAGTAGTGGCACGCATGAGCCAACCGACACCGCATATGGCGTCGAGGACTCGATCCCCTTGGTTAACATGTAGTAGATTGATTTGATGGCCATCTCTTCATGGAGACAGGTAGATGGGCGGATCATAAATCCCCCTTTGGAACCCCTAAACTCGAGAGGTTCTCTTCTTTATTTCTCTCACTCTCTCCTTGTCTCCGTTCTCCTCTGTTCCACCGTCCACCAGCAATGGTGTACCTCCAGTATCACCCCTTCCTTCCTTCTCTCCACTAAATCCCCCTTCGAATCCTCTACCAGATTTAATAAAAAAGGAAAAACCATAACAAAAAACTAATTCAGTGATTGTTATTATATAGAGGAGTTTGTGACAAACAAACTCACCAACTGTACATCAAAAAACACACAGAAAAAAAAAGTTGAGCATGTGATGGAGTCTACAAGAACAGAAAAGGTGCGTTGCTGCTGCAACTCCTATTGCAGGATAGGAAGATGGAAGGGAAGAGGGAAGGGAAATTTTTTCATCAATTGGTTTTGATTTTGAAATTTTGAGGAATAGTGGAGGGCAAATTTGATATTTAATTTCTTTTCATTAACCAGCGATGTCAATTGTTAGAAATAGTGAAGGTACTTTAAGACAATATTAAACAGTAATGGTAGAGTTAGTCAATTAGTTAAATGATAAGGGTAATTTAAGAAATTTGCCCTAAATTATATTTTATTTATAATTAAAAGTTATATTTGTATCTATTTTCATTATTAGCCATTTTGTGTTCTTTTTTATATATTTTTCTAAATTGGATCTCATGTTGATATTTCCAATACTTTGGTTCCTTGTCTTCTTTTGCTCTTTCCACTTGCTGAGAGCTTGGTGCAATAGAAACTTATATTTTTTTATTACCAAAATGTTACCTTATTCTAACTAATGTTTTGTGAGTTTGGAACCAAGGTGTAAATTTTAAATGATTGACCTCATATATTTTTTTCTTAATTACTATGATTGGTTTCTAGAATTTCTATTGTATGATGAGGATTGCATGCAACACATGGCTTTAAGATGAAACAATTGCCTTCTAGAATGTCTAAAAGGGAGTATGTATAGGTATGATAGGAAGGGGAGTTACCCTTTTCATGGCTCAATATTTTTTATTCAATTTACATCATCTCTAAAAATCCTCTCATGGTGACATGAGATTTATACAAGGTTTCTTGTAATAATACTTATTTTCTTGAAGAATCTTAAAGCTTGCTTCCTAAATTTGGGTTAATTATAGAAAAGTTTAATTTCAGGATTTTGGGCATGTTGGAATACACCTGCATCAGCCCAGATCCATTTAATAATGGAATATTGGAGTATGGATAAGGCTGAATATAATAATGGTCTTTTTCTGTTTGATAACCAAAAGCCAGAAAGATGAGAAGATGCATGCGAGAAAAGACTCAAAAAGACCAAAAATGCTGAATTTTGAGGAGCATCAAATGAAGCTTTTCTGGTCTTTTTCTGTGATATATATTCTCTTAATGTGTTTTTAAAAGCTCAGTAGACCAAGCTGCATAGCAAATAGTCTTTGTCTTTAAAAACAATACCCCAAAAGCTCAATATATCTTTTGGTCATCTAAACTATTGGAAGATCTTTCTAAAGATACTTGCCAAACCAAACCAGCCTAATTGAAAATTTGGAGATTGTTCCAATTTGACATAAAACTACAAGTATTAATACTCTATCAAGTGAGCATGTCCAATTTTCCTCTTCTATTTTTTATTGGATTCTAATTCAGCTAGACAAAACACTTTTTTTTTTAAGTATTAATACCTTTATAGTTGAAAGTGTTTGTTCAAATGGCTGTCAAGCTCAGATCTCCCTGGATGTCAAGATATAAGTTCTCTTTTTGATTAGGTGAGGTGCCTTCTTACACCAAACTCTTATTGGAGATTATTTAAAAAAAAAAAATTAAGTCTCGAGATTTCATTATGAGGAGTTCTTCATGTAATTGGGTCTTTATAATTGCACTAATTCATGGTGAAGGAAATAACAAGTTTAGACCAAACCACATGGTTAACATCACATTTAATGGAATTGGTTTTAATAATCATGTTGGAATTTGTTGATGAATACATAAAGTAATAGTTTGTTTAGAAGAAACTTTTGTACTAGTTTTTGAATAGATTCTATGGTGATGAGGACCATACAAACTAATTAGAGAGATTTGGTATACATTGTCGGCATTAGATGTTGTGTTATTTGTGGTAAGATAAAAGTAAATTAGTAGCCAAGTACCAATTATTAGGAATGACAATGGGGGCGGGGCGGGGATAGGGAGCCTCTTCCCATCTCCGTCCCCATGAAAATCCCCATTCTCATCCTCACGGGGAGCCTCTTCATTCTCCGTGATTTTTTATAATGTTAATTATTTTGTTTTTGTTTTTTATTTTATTTAAAAAAATAAAAATAAAATAATTAAAATTTATAATCCTATTATAAAAGATTCATACATATTAAACCATATTTTTTAAAATATTAATATATAGATGTATGTGTATATATATATTAGTGGGAACCCTACGAGGCGGGGATCGAAGTCCCCCCGTGGGGTGGGGAGTGCTCTCCCCGTCCCCACTAACGGAAATGAAAATTTTTTCATCTCACTCCTGTTAGGGAAAATCATCTCTATCCCTGCCCCATTCAGGGCGGATCCTCATAAGGATCAGGAAAAAAAGAAAAATTTGCCATCCCTACCAATTATTATCTATTTACACAAGAATTGGTTAATGATGTTAATTAGAGCCACTGATTTGGGATGTCATCAATTCATTTGAATGTTTCTCTGCATCCAAATATAATAAATGTGTTTAAAAATGTTTGTAAAATTAAATAAGAGACAAAGGGAAGAAATATTAGAAATGGGTTTTGTGTTGGTGAGGTTGTACAACGGTAGTATTTACATATCGAGGGAATGAGGGTGGGCTTAGTTCCTGAATCCTGATCACTCAGTGATAGCTTCACTTTCATCTGACATTTTTATGTAATGGTTTTGCTTTTGTCATATTTTTGCAAGAATGGGTGATTTTTTTTTTCTTTTTCTTCTAAATTTTCAGATGATGGACCCAGTTTACAAGATAACTGGCTTTTTGTGGAGAAGATTACCTAGGCTGTCAATGAATTGGGTCCGATCTGACAAACCCGATAGACCCGAACCGATTGGATTGGTTCCAGGTCTTATATATTAGCCGATTATATTATATCAAGTCCTAAACCAATTCAGACCCAGCCGGGGATATATATAATGTTTAATATATATAAAAATGTATAATATATTAAATATATATATATATATAATATTTTCAATAAGTTTATTAATAATTACATTCATTGATTCAATTCTGGGTCTAAAAATTACAGATTCTATCAGGTCCAGTTCAGTTACGGGTCCTTATCGGTGCCAACTCGCTGACAGAACTACTGATTACGCTGTTTTACTTTTACATTATAATGAATGGCAAAATTATCTTTTTCGTTTAAACTTTAAACTGTTTTACATTCTTGAGTATTAGGGTTGTCCAAGTTTAGTTAATCGAATCAGCCGATTTGTCCAGTTCTTTAAACCGAAACTAAACCAGTACCACCGGTTAATTGGTCTGTTAATTTTGTTTTTTAACTGATTCGATTCTTCGGTTTTTTATATTATATAAATATATATAATATTATATTATAAATAATAAATGATATATAATATATTATAAATATTTTAAAAATATATAATATAGATAATATATAAATAACTTATTATAAATATAATATAAGTATATATTTATATATAATAAATATGTATTTATATATAATATATAGAAAAAAAAAATATATATATATATATATATAAATATATATACCAGTTGATTCGGTTAATCACTAATTTTTTTATAGATTAACCAAAAATTGTATCTGGATTTTTTTAAAATTCCAAACTGAAACTGCATCAATCCGTTTGATTTTCTAGATTCGGTTAGTTTTTATTTTTTATTTTTCATGGACACCCCGAGTACATACATGAACATGAGCCCTGCAAACAATAAACATGCCCGTGCAGTGCTTTAGCACGGACCGAGGAAATAAAAAAACCAGTAACCCGTTCGTCCCAGCTAGACCATGTGGAATTCTGGCTTCTTGCTTCCCATTAGAAAACAAAACAATTAATGAAAAATTAAATGCGATCAAATTCTTTTGTGAGAATCGAGAACTTTGAAAAAGAAAAATACAAAAGAAATGGGACCAGCTCGGTATGCTTTGATATTGGAGAAATGACATGTTTCTAATTCTCTGCAGGAAAGTCGAGATCGCAAGAGTATTTCGAGAAATGTAAGACTTTTGTATCTTAATCCAAATTACCATTACATCGGCCGGATTAGGACTGTCAATGGGTCGGGGCCGATCCGATGGATCCGAATTTATTAGGCCGGTTTTGGTTTTAAGAATGGGAATCGGCAGATTGGCTCTGGATTCTGATACGTGTTTCGATTATTGATTCGGATAAATGTAATAACCAATCAGGTGTTATTTATCAGAATTCATGAGTGGGTTTTGACAGATCAGAATTCTTTTAATATCATATATTTATCGCATCAGAAATATTAAATAAATTATATATAATATATATAATGTATAATATATCTATATATGTTATATTTAATTTATATTAAATGTGTATATTTATTTATTTACTTATTACAGTATATCAGATTAGACCTGATAGTCCCGAGAATCAATCGGTTTGATTCCGGATCTAAAAATTACACACTGCGTCTGATTCGGTTCCGATTCTAGATGGTCCTGCCCCAGACCCGAGCCCTAATCGACCCCTTTTCCTTCAATATGAAAATGGCGCTTTTGCCCTTTAGTAGACTCGGCTATCATTTTTCTACTGTTTTCTACCCTGTTACTTTCTCTTCCTTTCTGTCAATAGTTCTGTATTAGCAAATAGCAATGAGCATAAAGAGACTCTGAAAGGCGAAACCCCAATTGTGTTGCATGTTTGGATATCCCCACTAATATACCACCCAATTAAATGGAAGTCATCAACAATCATTCCAATTTATTAAAAAAAATAATCCAATGCCTATTATATCGTAACAATCGTATCGGGACAGAAAACAGAGCAAGAAATTCTCATTCATATGTTTTGTTTACATGTACACAGATATATATAGAGAGAGAGGTGATGAGTCACCGACTTTGCCCACGTGGCTATGTGGTAGATTACAGCTGTCGGTTGGTTACCCCCCTCTCAAGTTGGAGCAGCCTAGATGCCCAACTTGGACAAATGAGAAAAAAAAAACGATCTGTGGAGATAGCTTTGGTGAAGAGATCTGCTGGTTGTGAGGTGCTAGAAACACGAGTGGTTGTCAATTTGTCCTGTTGGATGAGATCATGGACAAAGTGACAATCAATTTCAATGTGTTTGGTGCATTCATGGAAGACGGGGTTTGTAGCAATATGTAATGCGGCTTTGCTGTCACAGTGAAGAGTAGGGGGTGTGGAGAGATTGACTTGTAGTTTAGTAAGAATCCTCTTTAACCACACCAACTCAGAAGAAGTAACGGCCATGGCTCTATACTCTGCTTCAGCAGAGGAGCGAGAGACAGTGTATTGCTTCTTGGATTTCCATGATAGAGGAGAATTTCCAAGTAAAGTCAAATAGCCTGTGGTGGTGCAACGAGTCAAAGGGCAACTGGCCCAGTCAGAATCACAGAATCCATGGAGTTGGGGAGGACTAGAGGCTGAGAAGAAAACGCCATAGGTCACGGTACCTTTGATGTAGCGTACCACTCGCAAAGCTGCATCAAAATGTTCTTATTTGGGGTCTTGCATGAATTGACTTAAATAGTTGACAGCAAAACAAATTCCGGTCTTGTTGCTGTTATGCAGATGAGTTGACCTATCAAACATCGATACTGGGCTGGATCTGAATATGCTGAACTGGAGGTGTCGGTGAAATGCCTTTGGGGTTCCATGGGTGTAGAACAAGACTTGCAATCCATCATATTTGTGTCTCAGATGATATCAAGAGCATATTTCTGTTGACTGAGAAAGATGCCAGCACTTGATCTATATACCTTTAGTCCAAGAAAAAAGTTAAGTGGGCCCAAATCTTTGATCCCAAACAGACTATCTAGGTGTTGCTTGAGAGCGAGAATGTAAGTGGTGTCATCTCCTATGATGATGACATCATCAACATATACCAAAACAGCAACAAAGGAGCATCCGGACTTAAGTGTGAAGAGAGAATGATTAGATGGTGATTGCTTGTAACCCAAGGATGACAGTGACAATGCGAATTTCTCAAACCACATTTGGGAGACTTGCTTGAGGTCGTAGAAAGACTTGTTCAATTTACAAACATGGTTGGGAAAAGCATGCCCAAAGCCTTGCAGAATGGTCATGTAGACTTCTTCATGGAAATCTCCATGAAGAAAAGCATTGTTCACGTCTAGCTGATAGAGATCCCAACCTTTGATGACTGCAATTGCGAGTAAAGATGTCATGATAATCAAGGCCTTCGATTTGAGTGTAACCTTTTGCAACAAGCCGCGCTTTGAAACGCTCTATAGTACCATCAACCTTGTATTTGATGTGGTAGACCCACTTTGACCCTATGGGTTTTTTGCCAAGAGGTAGTGGTATAATGGACCAAGTGTTGTTTTGTTCTAGGGCTGCAACTTCATCGACCATTGCTTGGCACCATCGCGGATCTTTGGCTGCTTGAGTATAGGTCTTGGGTTCATCTTGAAGGGAAGTGAGATGGGATTGGGCTAGTGAATGAGGAAGTTGATAAATGTAGTCATGGAGATGAACATGGACAGTGGTATTGTGGCATGGGCGGGTGATGGGTGATGATGGAGAGTCCACTCGGTGATGGGTAGTGAGTTCAAGTGTGTCAATGTGGCTATGTGGAAGTGGTGCTGGTGGTGTAGGATTGATAGCTTGAGTAGGTTTAGTCATGGGAGGTTGGCGTGTGTGGGTTTGGTGTTGGGTAGTGTCAATGGTAGTAGGTGGGCTAGGGTAATCACAATCGTCTAGGGGTGGTAAAGGAATGACAGATGTGTTGGGTTGGGTAAGTAATGGCCCATTATTGAATGGGAAAAGATTCTCATAAAAAATGATGTTTCTTGTGGTGAAGATTTTATGGGTTTCTAGGTTGTAAACTCTGTAGCCACGTTGACCATGTGGGTAGCCCACAAAGACACAAGGATGGGTTGAAGGGGCAAATTTGTCATGTGGACGTGGTCGTAATTGGGCATAACAAAGGCAACCAAAAACTCGTAGGTGATAGTAGGATGGGGATTTGTGAAACAAGGCTTCATATGGAGAGACATTAGATAGTAATGGAGTGGGTAGTAGGTTTATGATATAAGCTACAGTGAGTAGACATTCTCCCCAAAAGGCAATGGGAAGGGAGGCTTGAAACATCAATGCCCATGCCACTTCTAATAGATGACGATGTTTTCTTTCTGCCACCCCATTTTGTTGGGGTGTGTCCACACATGAGGTTTGATGTAGTATCCCTTGTGAAGCAAGATAATGTTGAACCGACCCAAATAAGAATTCAGAGCCATTATCACTATGAATTTGTTTAACAGAAGCATTAAACTGTCTAGTGACCATTGCACAAAAAAAAAAAAACCAAGTATTGACCAGCCTTTGACTTATGCTTTAATAGGTATACCCAAGTACATTTTGTGTTATCATCTACCAAGGTAAGAAGATATCTAGCACCACAATGAGAGGGGGTTTTGTAGCCTCTCCATATATCACAATGTACCAAAGAAAAAGGTTCTTTGTTGCGAGTGCTGCTAATCAGAAATGGCAAAGGAGCTTGTTTGGCCCGACGACATGTATCACAGCATAGCTTCAAATCAGAAATGGTGATCTCATGAATGAGAGCTAAACGAGATCGAGAGACGTGCCCCAAACGCATATGCCAAATTGAAGAACTGACAGTGGTGGACTGATGAACACTAATCGAATGACCAATGGTGGTGGAGTGGTGGAATCTGAAATAGTATAACCCATTGCGGAGCTCACCCATCCCAATCACAGTATTGGAGAGTGGGTCTGAAGAATGTAGTAATGTGGGAAGAAAATGGCAATGCAATTTAATCTTGCTTACAGACAAGATTGCAATGAAATGTGGGAACATACATAACATTTTGAAGGATATGTGATTCAATGGTGATGGATCCACACAAATTGTGTTTTTATATTATCAAGACTCCTCTTACGGATTCCAACCATAGGAGCTGATGATTTTGATCCCGATACTAACGTCGTTCAACCAAATTAATAAAAAAAAATTAGGAAAACAAATTGTTGATTTTATCTTTGGGTTTTGTTCTTAAAAGGTTGATTATTGATATGAGAGTTGATGTGATGTTTTTAAAACCTATGTCCATATGGAAGTAGTAAACGATTTCCAACAGATTCCATCAAATAAATATGTATTTGCCTATATACCTTCCATTTATTTATTATTTGTATTTTGATTTATTTGCAAAACTGAGAAAAATAATAATGAAATCGTGACAATTAGGCGCTATTAAGCACCACATCAAAATAACATTGAATAAATGCTTAACGATTGGAAGATGTGTTAAAATGAAACTTCCCTCAATGGTAGGCGTATACATAAATCAATGCCAACTTGTACAAATCTCTATGCATAAGAATCAACATAATAGACTAAATGTTGAAGTAGCACCTATGTGACAACATTTATTGAAAAAACGTCCACAGTTCTAAACACCGACTAAAACAGTTGCAAACCACATTGGATGTTTTCGTAATATATGCAAACTAAATGGTAGGTTTCAAAAAATACATGAAATAATAGGTCCATAAAAGTTTTCCATTAATTCAAAAATTAGTGGGTACAATAATCTTCTCTAGTTGCAACTAGAGGTTTACAAACATCAAAGAAATAATCCTTGGCTCACAAGTACAACATTAACATCACCAAATGCAAGGTAGATTCAACAAAAATAAAGGTTTGGATCTCACCAAGTTGCTAGTTGTAAATCTGAATTGAGAAGAAGAAGAAGGAAGAATCTACAAATCTGAACCGGAGTGGGATTTTTAACTCCAACACTTAATCTCATTAAGAATGAGCTTGAAAACACATCCGAACTTGGCCTTGAATGAACTAGGAATCAACTCTTTCTTCTCTTCTTCACAAAACTCAGACCCAGAAAACCCTTGGTTCTCCTCTTTCTGTTTCTCCTCCTTCGCATCTTGCTAGGTGGTTACAAATGAGAGCACACCAAATCAAAAAAGGTGGTATCCTTTTTGGCTTCCACAATACGACTCCTTTTGAAATCATGAAAAGATAGGGTGGGCCCCTCATATGGGCGGAACCCACACCCAACAATTCTCCCCCTCCAGCTCATATGGGGGGCTTCACCAATCTAATATAACTTAGCCTGATCCTAGATACAGTGCATTTGGACTTGAAGGGATTTTCTCTTCGAGTCCAAATTATATTTTGACAAGTTACTAGGTGCTAAGTTGGAGTAAGCCTGCAACCGACTGAAGTGACAATTCTCTAAAAGTTTTTTCTTTGTTAAAAAAATAAACATAAATGTAAAGGTTTCAGCCTTGAATTCGAAAATCTTTCGATTTCCGTCTCAACCCTTTTCTCAAATCTGAACTCTCTCTATATGAATCATCACCAAGCATTTGTTAGGATGGACAAATGACCCAATGGCTATGGTTTTTTGAGGAAAATACAGTAAAAAAATCCTCCCTTGAAAATGGCATTTAAACAATGAAGTGCTAACAACAAAGAACACTCAATGCTCTTTCCAAACAGCGTTAGATTTTGCAAGGATGAAGCTTATATGTTGGTTATTCTTGGTTAAGTTTATCATTCCTGTGCATGTGTCGACAAAATTATACAAATTTTTAGGGTAATTTAACTTTTGTTTTCATTCTCTGTTTTCTCTTCTTATTTTTTCTTCTATTTTTTGTTAAAGATCAAGCTGAAATGCATTAATTACTTCAAGGGGATTGTCCATTACATCATCAGAGATATTAACCAAGGGGGGAAGTTGTTAGACTCATTAAAAAGGAAAATGTCTACTTTTGTTCGGGATGTCACCTCATTAGTTATGTTGTTGAACCTTCTTGGAGTAAAGGAAAGCTAAGAGTCTTTGAAATGGTTGGTTCCAGTCAAACACTTGGTGCCAATAACAAAAAGAGGGATGTGGATAGTGTCTACTGCATGTGAAAAAAGGTTCCAGTGGCAAGTTTGGCATCAAATTTCACCCAAGTTTCTTGTTGTGGCCACTCACCATACTGACCAACTTCTTGTTGTGGTCACAACTTAGGAATAACCCAAGCCATGGCAAGAGCTCTAACATATTACTATAGCACGAATTGCAGTTGGCCTTAAGCCACTAGAAAGGAGGAGAAAGCCAGCTCTGGTTACCCTCATCAAAGTTTTTAAAACCGGCTCGGACAACAAACCGGTCAGGGGTCCGGTTCTTGGGTCAAATGATTCGACCGTTAGAACCGAACAGATGGCCCCCTCTGACAAAAAAAAAAAAAAACGGCCAAACTGTTGAACAGTTCAAATGCCTGGGTCAACGGTTTTCTAACCAAATCAACAGTTTTGGGGGAAATAATGGTTCTGGGATAAAACAGAACTGGTCACTTGACTGGTTCCTTGTTTTTTCGGTCCGATCATCCAATCCAGTATGGTTTTGAAAACCATGACCCTCATTATGATCACTTTGAAATCCAGGATGAGGATGGTGTACTACATTGTTGCTCTGAAGTAGCAATGTTGAGGTCACTCTGATTGCCCTCGTTCTATTTGTTTTTTTCTTCTTTTGAGTTTTGAATGTATATATTTTTTTCCATAGAAAAAGGGTTTTCATTCAACCGATTGCAGATGTACTCCAACCCAACATCTAACAATGTGTCAAAGGAAGAAAAAATCCCTTCGAGTCCAAACGCACTGGATTCAGAGTGACTTAGGCTTGCGTCCTCAATCCTCATCAAATCAATTTCATTTCGGATACGTACAACAAACCTATTGTGTTATTTGAACTTCTTATTTCGGTTAATGGATTAAATTGATCGAATATATTTAAAAGTTTTATTATTTTATATGTATATCGGTTGGTTTCAGTTAATCAAATAAATAAACTGATAGTGTCGATTCGGTTTAATACATGTAAATTAAACGAACCGACCCATGTACAGTCCTACTTAATGCACTCTCTAGCCAAATTTGGTTTCACTTGTTTTACCATATGTGCTTTGGAACCAAAAGTGATTGAAATTGAGTTTTCTAATTGAATGAATTGCCCATAGGTAACAAAGGAGTATAAGAAATAGGGGTGGAGACAGAATCTTTATTTTGCGACGAGAACTTCCCTCTGGATCTAGAGATTTTTTCTTCTATCTTGATGTTGAAAAAGCAAGTGGGTCCCCTCCCTGGGCGTAGGCGGGCATACTACCTGTCCCCTCGCCCGGGCTTCAAGCTCTTACACGGACTCCCCAATAAGGTCCCGGCGTGGAAGCGGGACTATTTCGGGGTGCGAAGTGCGATGGGGTGGCCGTTTCAGACCGGCTGGGGGGTGGCCGCTCCTGATTCCGGCATCACACTTGATGAGGAGACGGCGGAGGGCCTTCGGCAATGGGTGCGGCTTGGGCTGGATTGCCAATGGTATTTGACGGAGGCCAAGCTTATTGCTGCGGGCCTGAGTTCGGGTAGGTTCTTTCCCTAGTGATCTTGTCTTGTTCTTTGCTTACGTCTTACTGATGCCAAACTCCTTTTCGCAGGTACAATGGATTCATGAGGGTCACGAGGTGCGCACTTATTCGAGGGGATGAAGAGGAGAAAGCGGGTGGCCAAGCGAGCTCGCGCCGAGCCATCCCGAGCTGCGGAGCCCGAGGTGCCGGATTGTCCGGCAGAGGAGCCCGAGATGGTTCCTCCCATGCAGGGGCCGGCGGGGGCTCTTTATGCTGAAACCACACACACAGGGGCTCCCGCTTATTCCGAGTCCGCTCATATGCGAGCTGGGCCGTCGGGCTCGGAGGCCCCGGGGGACTTCAGGAGCGTGCTGTCGCCCGTGCATGCTCTTCAACGGAGTAAGGAGGCGACGTTTCCTGAGGAAGTCGCGGCGTGGACCGAGCTCCCTCTGCACCAAGTGGCCTGCCGTGCCGTTACTCATGCCATGGTGGTAAGTGGCCTGCCTCCGAGTTTAGCTTCTATTTTTTCATTCGTTTCTCTGATCTCCTTTTCCTTTGATAGGTGAACTCCTCCATTCACGCCTTGGCGAACCAGGTGGAGAAATGCTCGCGGCAGGCGCGAGTTGCCGAGGAGAATGCTCGGACTGCCGAGGAGAATGCTCGCGCTACTGGTGCTGCTGCTCGCCGTGCGCGGTCTAGGCAGGCGAGGTCTTAGAGGGATGCCGACGCCATGGGGGTGGTGGTGCAGCGCATGGCGGAAATGAAGCTGGACTTGGAGCACCAGGTCGAATATCTTCAGGAGGATATCAGGGAGAGGACTCAGATCTTCTCTTAGGGTATCAAAGACGCGAAGAAGAAGGCTGTCAGCGATTACATTGCTTCGCCGGATTTCGATGACCTGATGGTAGACTCCTACAGGAGGGGTTTCAAGCTAAGTCGGTGGATGATCCGGAATACGTACCCCGACCTCGATACCAGCGCCATATCCACTTCGCGCATCACTCCGGAGATGGCTAATGCCGCGGATGCCGAACCAGACTCCGAGGGGGAGGCAGGTCCTTCGGGCGTTGTCGGAGAGGCTTCTGATAACGATGAAGTAGCTCCGGGCTTGTAAAATGAAATGAAATGAAATGTACACATCTGTTTTGAAATGAAACGTCTTTTTGTTCATGTACTGGTGTCTTCGAGCTTATATATTTTCTGCCGAACTGACCATTTCGGTACGTCAGTTTGTTTAATGAAATGACTTCGGCGTACTTGCTTTGGTGGCCTATAGATAGTACCTTCTCAAGTTGACAACGTTCCATGCTCGGGGTACTTGTTTCCCTTCTAGGGTTCCGAGCTCGTACGCTCCCCCACCAAGTGTTTTCGTTACTCTGTAGGGTCCTTCCCAGTTCGGTCCCAGTTTCCCTACGCCGGGTTCGGGCACCATGACTTTACGAAGAACCAGGTCGCCGACGCGGAAGTTCCTCTTTTTTACTCGCGCGTTGTAGTACCGAGCTACCTTTTGTTGGTAAGCCGCAGTTCGGATGTGTGCGAGGTCTCTCACTTCGTCCAGTAGGTCGAGGTTGGTGCGCAACTCGCCCTCGTTTGTCCGTTCGTCGTACGCTTCCAGTCGTAACGTAGGCACTTCGATTTCCGCCGGGATCACTGCTTCGGTGCCATAGGTGAGGTTAAAGGGGGTCTCGCCCGTGGCGGTCTTTTCCGTGGTTCGGTGTGCCCATAAAACACTTGGTAGTTCGTCTGCCCATAAACCTTTGGCTCGGTCCAATCGCGTTTTTAGTCCGCGGAGGATGGCTCTGTTCATTACTTCTGTCTGGCCATTTGCCTGCGGGTGTGCGACCGATGTGAAGTTCTGACTAATTCCCATACTTTGGCACCATTCTTGGAACTTGATGTCTTTGAACTGTTTGCCATTGTCGGATATCAGTACCCGAGGTAGCCCGAAGCGACATACGATGTTCTTCCAAAAGAAGTTTTGTATGTTTCGAGCTGTAACTATTGCCAGGGGTTCGGCTTCTATCCACTTTGTGAAATAATCTACTGCCACCACTAGGAATTTCCTCCCGCCTGTCGCTGGTGGGAATGGCCCCAGGAGGTCGATGCCCCATTGGGCGAAGGGCCATGGACTGGTGAGGTATTTGAGGTCGGCAGCGGGCTGATGGTGGATGCTGGCATGCTTCTGACACTTGCCGCATTTTCTGACGAGCTCGATTGCCTCTGCCTTCATCGTTGGCCAGTAGTATCCTTGTCGAAGTGCCTTTTGGGCGAGGGCTCTGCCCCCCAGGTGTCCGCCACACAAGCCTTCGTGGATGTCGCGGAGTACCAGCTCGGCTTCGGCTGGGCGCAAGCATCGCAGATAGGGGAGCGTGTAGGATCGTCGGTACGACCGTTCGTCTATCATGACGTATTTGGCTGCCTGGCGCTGCACCCTCTTGGCTGTGTTGCGGTCCGCGGGGAGTGTTTCGTCTAACAGGAAGCTCGCGAGTGGGTCGATCCAGCTCGGCTCTGCTTCGGTGACGGGAGCGACCTCTTCTGCCCCACCGAGAATGCTGGGCCGAGGCAAGTCTTCTATGTACACGGTTCTCCTGGCGTTGTGGCTCATGCTAGCCAGTCGGGACAGGGCGTCGGCCTCAACGTTCTCTGACCTCGGGATTTGCTTGATGAAGTGTGATTGGATGTTGAGCAGAGCTTCCTTTACTTTTGCCAAGTACGCAATCATAGTGAGTTCGCGTGCTTCGTACTCGCCTGTAACTTGGTTGACCACGAGCTGGGAATCACTGCAGATAACCACGTGCTTTGCCCCGACCTCGCGCGCTAGGTTTAGCCCGACTATCAGTGCCTCGTACTCTGCGTCGTTGTTGGATGCCGCGAACTCAAAGCGTAGTGCGTATTCCAGTTTTGTTCCGCCCGGGCCGCATAGCACTATTCCAGCCCCGCTGCCTTGTTGGTTCGAGGAGCCATCTACGTGAAGGATCCAGGGCTCCTCCTCCCAGTTCGCGCTTGGTCTAACCAGGAGGGATGCCATACTGGCTGCTACTTCGCGGGGTTCGGACTCGTTTGGCTCGGGAGCTCCGAGTTCGCCCGAACTGGGGATCTCGGGCTCTACCGGCTCAAGGGCTTCGAGGCTAAACGTGCATTCTGTGATAAAATCTGCCAAGGTTTGGGCCTTGATGGCAGTTCTTGGCTTGTACAGGAGATCGTACTCGCTGAGCTCGATGGACCACTTCATCAGCCGGCCGGAAACCTCGGGTTTGAGTAAGACTTGCCTCAGAGGTTTGTTGGTTAGGACGATGACGGTGTGGACCTGGAAGTACGGGCGGAGTTTCCGTGCTGCTATCACCAGAGCATACGCTAGCTTTTCTATCTGCGGGTACCTTGTCTCTGCTCCCTGTAAGATTTTACTAACATAATATATGGGTCGTTGGACCCGGTCTGCCTCCTTTACTAGTACCGAACTGACCACCTCGTCGCTGGCCGAGAGGTATAGCTCCAAGAATTCGCCTTCCTCAGGCCGAGCTAAGGTTGGTACTTTGGCGAGGTAGCCTTTTAGCTCGTCAAACGCGAGCTGATAGTCTTGGGTCCACTCGAACCCTTGGCCTTTGATCGCTTTGAAGAAGGGTAGGCAGCGGTCTGCCGATTTGGACATGAAGCGGCTCAGGGCGGCTATGCGGCCGTTCAGCCTTTGGACTTCTTTTATTTTCCGGGGTGGTCTCATATCTAGGATGGCTTGTATTTTGTCTGGGTTGGCCTCGATGTCACGTCGGTTGACAACGTAGCCCAAGAACTTGCCTGAGGTGACGCCGAAGACGCATTTGTTGGGGTTTAATTTCATGTTATACCGACGCAGGATTTGGAAGACAGAATCTAAGTCTTGTATTAATTCTTGTGAAAACTGTGTTTTGACGACCATGTCGTCTACATAGCACTCTATCTTTGTGCCGATCAGGGGCCGGAACAACTTATTTACAAGTCTTTGGAAGGTCGCCCCGGCGTTTTTTAACCCGAAGGGCATGACCTTGTAACAGTATATACCGAATTCGGTTATGAAGCTGGTTTTTTCCTCGTCGGACTGGTCCATCCGGATTTGGTTGTAGCCTGAGTAGGCATCCAGGAAACTTAGCAATTCGTGTCCCGAGGTCGCGTCCACTAGACGGTCGATCCTAGGAAGGGGGAAGTAGTCTTTTGGGCAAGCTCGGTTTAGGTCGGTGTAGTCGACGCACATGCGCCACTTGCCGTTCGCCTTTTTCACCAGCACAGGGTTGGCCACCCAGCTCGGGTAATGGACTTCCCTTATGAAGTCTGCCGCGAGGAGGTTTTCGACTTCCTCGTCGACCGCTCTCCAGCGCTCCGGGGCTAAGTTCCGTTTCTTCTGTCTAACGGGTCTGACTAAAGGGTCAGTGTTGAGTTTGTGAGTTATAAGACTAGGGTCAATACCGGGCATTTCGGCCGCGGACCACGCAAAAATATCTAAATTTTGGAGTAAAAAACTTACCAGTTCGGCCCGTAGGGGTTCCTTGACAGAAGCACTAATCTGGAGTGCACGAGATGGGTCCGTAGGTAAGGTCAGGATCGCGACTGTCTCTTCTGTCGGCGAGGCTCGTTCTTCGCCTTGCTCCGTAGGCCGCTCCAGGTCGAGGTCGCCGGCCGGCTTGGACTTGCCCTTTAGGGCGGCGACGTAGCACTTGCGGGACTCGAGATGGTCGCCTCGCACTACCCCCACACCGAAGTCCGTAGGGAACTTCATTGCCAAATAATAGGTAGAGACCACCGTCCACAGGATATGCGTGATTGGCCGTCCTATTATGGCGTTGTATGGGGAGGGGGTCGCGACCACCAGAAAATCGTGGCTGAGTCTGACCGCACAAGGCCATGTGCCGACTTCCACGGACACCGTTATCTTACCAAGGGGCCTGACTTCCTCCCCGCTGAAGCCCACCAGGGGAGTGCTCGCAGGTTTTAGTTCGCTCCTTGGCAGCTGTAGCTGATCAAATGCCGACTTGAATAGGATGTCCGCCGAGCTGCCTAAATCTATGAGTACGCGCCTAACTTCGAAGTCGCTGATCCTGAGTTTAATGACGAGTGCGTCGTCGTGAGGGTAGCGAACTCCCCGCGCGTCGTCTTCTGTGAAAAGGATCGGCTCTTCGGTCTTCGGCCTCTTCGGGGGGTTCCGCTCCTCGAGGACCGCTTCGCGAACTGAGGTCCGAGCTGCCGCTGATGTGCACCCTGCCACCACTGAACCTCCCACAATTACGTGGATGGTTCCCCGCACTGGCCTTTCTGCCGGAGGCTGTCGCTGCATCGGTTCGGCAGGCCTGCTGCTAGTCTCCGGGGCGTCTTTTAAGTGCTCGCCCGGCTGATCCGCTTTATTGTTGTTATTGTTGTGCTGTACAAAGTTCCTTAAGTATCCGCGACGGATGAGCCCCTCTATCTCGTCTCGGAGGTTATTGCACTGCTCGGTACTGTGACCGTGGTCCCTATGGAAACTACAATACAAGTTCTTGTTTCTTTCGTTCGGATTTCCCTTTAGGCAAGGTGGCCATTTCACGAAGGGGGCGTCCTTGATCGTCATTAGGATCTCGGTCCGCCTTGTGTTCAGTGGCGTGTAATCCGTCCGAGCTGGCGGGGGAGCTCGGAACGACTGGTTTGGTTTCGGGTCCCGGGCCGTGTTTTTCCGGTTGGCCGAGCTAGAGGGCTCGCCGTCCCTCTTTCTTTTCTCATTTCCGCCCTCGGTTCTTTGGTTGATTTCCTCCTCCGTCCTCATGAACTTGTCCGCGAGCTTGAGGAACTCGGCCACGGTCGCGGGCTGGTTAGCTACCATGTGCCACTTGAATTCCTTGTGCGTCACCCCTCTTTTTGCTGCGGCGAGCTATACCGCGGGGTCTAACCGAGGTATCTGTAAGCATGCCTTGTTGAATCGTTTGATGTAGCCCCGTATGGGTTCTCCTTCCCTTTGGACTACTCCGAAGATGCTTTCCTCTGCTCTGGGGCACCGTTTGCTGGTAACAAAGTGTGCAGTGAAGACCTGCACGAACTGAGCCCAACACTTTATCGATCCGGGGGCTAGGTTCCTGTACCAAGTGCGGGCTACCCCCTTGAGGGTGGTGGTGAAGGCCACGCACATGCATGATTCACTGGCCCTGGCGAGGTGCATTTGGGACTGGAAAGCGTCCACGTGATCGTTGGGGTCGAAGGATCCGTCGTACTTGTCTAGGGGCGGGAGCTTGAAATCTCTAGGCAAGGGGACTGCCAGGAGTTCTGAGGCGAGGGGGGAAGGAACCAAGAGAATCGGGGCGATTCCTACCTCGTCCGAGCTCGTCTCGCCTTTGCCTCTGAGCTCGGATAGGACGCGGGTGGCGGTTCGTCGACTTCGACGGTGTCTTCGCTGCTGAGTGGGCCTTGTGCTGGCGCTGCTGGCCTCCGTGTTGCCGAGCTCGATGGGCTCGGAATTCTGGTAGTCCGTTGCTGCCAGTGCGCCGAATCGGTTTTCCACCAGTGGGGACTCCGGTTTTGAGACCCGAGGTGCTGACCTCGCGGGCGAGGTTCCTGATCCGCCTGCGAGCCGCGAGGCGGGGATGACTTTTCTTTCTCTCCGGCCTGGGGACGAGGCCTGGCTGTTTGGGGGATTCTGGGGCCTGGAGGCCTTTCCTTGGTGAAGGCGCCCATCCTGCGGAGGGGCCTTTACTGGCTTCGGGGCAGGGTGGCGAGGTGGAAGCGGTGGTTGGTTTGGTGTCAGTTGGGGAAACTGCTGCTGATAGTGGTATTGGGAGAGGTTGTGCAACACTTGGTGTTGGTGAAGCTGGTGTTGCTGGAACTGCTGCATCTGGGCTTGCATTGCCCGCATGCATTGCATTAAGTCGTCCAACCGATTCTGGCTAGCTGCCAGGGGGATGGCGGTTGGTTCTGTGAAGGTGGTCTCGATGGGAAGAGGGAAGGAGATGTTTGCGGAGGGCAGGCTTACAGGTGCCACTGCTTGTGGCGTAGTCAGATTGGGGATTCCATCCACCATGAGGGGGATGGTGAACTGCCCTACACACACCACGGGAACTTGGAGCTGTTCCCCGGTGGTGTTTGTCTCTGTGCCGCGTCCGGCGTTGCTGGATGAGGCCATAAGTAATGAGGTTTTCAGGGAAGAAGGAAAGGATATGAAAGTTTGGAGGGAGGCTTTTTGAAGCGTTCCCACAGACGGCGCCAATTGATGATGCACAATCTGGCCGGTCTTAGCTGTTGACGATCTTGCCTCTGGAGTGAGTAACAGGAACCTAAAATGGGAGAAGAGAAGCTCCGGGGAGAACCCGGCGTAAGGGCTCCGAAGCTCAAGTTAGAATCCTTTAGAGGCAAGAATAACCAGATAGCGCGAGAGTTAGCATACCTCCTCCCCGGAGGGGGGGTAGAATCCTTTTATAACCACCTCGCGTACTCACTTCCAGGCCTCCGTCAGGTCGGGCATGATTACTTCTGAACTCCTGCCAGTTCGGGTGTCACTTCCTCTAGTCGGGCAGAACCGCCACTGTTCCTTCTGTCGGAGCCGTCTCTGCGGCTAGTGACGACGGTTGCAGGTGGCGGTGGCAGAGAGCCGTTTGAGATGCGGCTGTCAGGCGTCAGATCCCAAATCAGTCAGGTACGCTGCCCTTGGATGGGGACGTCCTTGGCATCGGGTACGTCTGGCGGGCCTGGTGTTGGAGTAGCGAGCGAGGTGTCTTGAGTTCGGTTTGGAATGCTTCGAGCTGCCATGGGTCAGCTCGGGTCAGCTTCGTGAGGCTTGGGGCCCAGTACAGTTCGCGCTCCTCGCAGGGAGCTCGGGTTCTCAGGAGGGAGCTCGCTCTTATCAGGGAGCTCGGGCTCCTAGTAGGGAGCTTGGACTTGGGAGGCTCAGGTTCTTTAGGGAGTTCGGGTCCTTTAGCTCGGGTTCTTTAGGGAGCTCGGGCTCTTGGTACCGAGCTAGGACTTAGGGAGCTCGGGTTTTAGGGAGCTGGGACCTTTAACAGGGAGTTCGCTTTTAACAAGGAGCTCGGACTAAACACAGCGAGCTGGAGTTGGGGTTCGGTAGTGAGTTTTGACTTGCTTCCGATGTTCGCTTTGGGTGCTCTACTGTCCCGAGTTGCTTGCCTTTGCCACGCGTCGGGCGAACGCGAGGTCGGGCCAAATTTCCCTTCATCAGGTTCAAATACAGCTAGATATTAAATCATCGGTCAAGCCAGGATACTACCTCTGTAGGAAAAATAGAGAACCTCATTGGATAGAGTTTCGGTATGAAAAATTCCCTACTTTCTGTTACCGGTGTGGCTATTTGGGACATGATGAGAAACACTATCAAAGCTCGGTGGACGAACATGAGGAGTTTGATAAAAACTCGGAAAGTGAAGACTTAGGAGGTTTGAAAAGAAGATACTCCCCTGGGAGTTTTGGGCCATGGATGTGTGTTGAGTTCTTCTACAAAAAAAAAAAAAATCGAGCGGCAATGGTCCGAGAAAGAAAAAGGTGGGATAGAGCACAAAAAACCAAAATAGTGGTAGAAGGCCAAAGACAGCCTTGCAAACAAACTGGCACCGGAGACAGGGATGGAGAGGAGTCATCCTCCAAATCCCCGGGAAGCTTCCACTCTGACCCACCCTCCCCAATAGAGGGCGGTGGGTACAAGGCACATGGCAATATGTTGTTGGTCAATGATGATACGCAGGATCACTATAAAGCTGTTAAGGAGAGGTACGTGCTTCAAAATATCCCCCAACAAGAACATGACCACCTATATGGAGGCAAAAGCTACAACATGTTGGTGTGCCCCCTCCCCTCATTAGATCAGCTGCGAGGTCAGGAAATCATTTCTTGCATAGAAAACTTATCTTTCCTTTTGTAAACAACTTTACAACATATCACCTCTAAAGGCCCTGCCAATATGGAACGGCGAATGCAAGAAACTCTTCCAACAATAAATGTCTTTACCCCTATAATCCAAAATCACTTTTCCACTGGCTCGAGCCAAATGGAAGGAAAGCCCAACAGGAAAAGACCCATCCTGGAGGAATCCAACTCAAATAACAAGGAAAGTAAAAGGCAAAAAGTAAACAATTCAAATGAAAAAGGGGCCTAAGGACCTACAAATGGTTAGGCAGGCAATCGAGCAAAGGATAAAGGAAAGCAGATTGCTCCAAAAATAGGCAGACCTCGCTACATGAAGAAAAACTCCTTGATGATGGATGCCAGGAAAAATCAAACAGCGACCCTAGAGGAATAACAGGGTTGCCGGTCACCATGAATCTCTTAATTTGGAATTGCTAGGGTCTGGGGAAAACCATGGCAATTCAAGCTCTCTATGACCATTTGCAGACCCACTCCCCACAATTAATTTACCTCATGGAAACAAAAATACTCTTGGAGACTGAAGTGCCCTTTGGAGGCTTATGGTTTTCACCAGCTTATAATAGTGGAACCATATGGTACTTCTAGTGGTTTTATTGTAGCTTGAAAATCTGATGTAATGGTTCGTTCCCTCTCAGTGTTAGGAAATATTATCGACACTGAGGTAAATGCAAATGCTATAAAATCATCATGGTGATGCACTTTTGTTTACGAAGCTCCTGTCAAAAGTCAATGAGGCCAAGTTTGGAATGAGACCAGAGAAATTGGGTCATCTATAACCTCCCCTTGGCTGGTGGCAGGAGATTTTAATGAGATACTTCACCTAGAGGAGAAACAAGGAGGGCGTTATAAGAATAGGGTCTCGGTTTTATCTTTCAGCTCAATGCTAAATGATTGCAACTTGATGGATTTAGGAAGCCATGGAAATCGGTTCACTTGATCAAACCGTCGTTCAGGAGTGGGCCTTATTCAACAAAGATTGGATAGATTCCTTGCAAATTCAGAATGGAGACTAGACTTCCCAGATGCTATAGTGTTTAATGAAACTATAATAGGGTCAGATCATGGCCCTGTAATTCTCCAATACTCTCCCCTCCAGTGGCGTGGTTTCAGACATTTCCGATTTGAAATGGCCTAAACCACCCATCAACAATGTGAAGAAGTCATCCAACAATCTTGGAATGACTGTGATGACAAAACCTTGGGCTATAAATTGGGAGTTTGTCGTCGGAGTCCTAAACAGTGGAACAGAAGCTCTTTGGTCATATTCGTACAAAGATCAGAAACCTCAAGACACAATCACTTAACTAGAGCACTGACAACTCCATGGAAGAGGAACATTTGCTTTGGGAATTAAAGGTGAAGATGCATAGAGAAGAATTCCTGTGGAAACAAAAAGCAAGAAATATCTGGCTGAAAGAGGGAGACGGGAATAACAAATTTTTTCATCAATTAGTGATCCTTCGAAGACAGGTAAATCGAATCTACTACTTAAAAAATGAACATGGACATTGGGTGAAAAATGAAAAAGACAGAGAGGAGGTCATTTATAATTATTTCAAAAGTTTATTCACCTTAGGACCTCATAACATTTTACACAGCATTATGGATGTTCACCTAAATTGTTTAGATGAAGAAACAGTAGATGCTCTGAGTCAACCACTTTCACAAGAGGAAATTCATAAAGCAGTTTTTGAAGTGGGAGCCCTCAAAGCCCCAGGCTCTGATGGTTTCCCAGGAATTTTTTTTTTCCAAAAATATTGGAGCATTGTAGGAAAGAAGGTGGTGGAGTCGATCCAAATCTAGTTTCATACAAGCACTATCCCTGAATCGGTAAATTTCACAAGCATCACCCTGATTCCAAAGTGCAATCACCTTGAGGAGGTAAGTCATTTTTGGCCCATTAGTCTTGCAAATGTCACCTACAGGATTCTTGCAAACTGCATTGTAAATAGGCTGAAAAATGTAATGCCAATGTTAATTGATGAGAACCAAAGTGCTTTTGTGCAAGGTCGAATGATCTCTGACAATACCGTCATGGCACATGAAACTTATCATTTCCTAAAGCAAAAAGTAAAGGGGAGAGCATGCTATATGGCGATTAAAATAGATCTTAACAAAGCTTATGATCGCCTGGAAAGGGGTAAGAAGATAAAACCTTCTAGAGGCATTAGGCAAGGAGACCCCATCTCCCCTTACCTCTTCATCTTGGCCATGCAAGTTCTCTCGGCGACAATTCATGAAGCCACTCAGAATGGAGTTCTCAAAGGAATGCAGATCCGAAGAAGAGCACCTCCTCTATCTCATATGTCTTATGCAGATGATTTCATTATGTTTCTTAAAGCTGATATCCAAAATGCCATAAATATTAAATCCATTGTAGACTCCTTTTGCAAATCCTTGTGGTAGCTCATAAATTTTAGTAAATCTGAAATTTATTTTAGCAGGAATATTCCCCAAAAGTTTAGAAGAATCATATGTCGGGTGATGAAAATAAATGAGAAGAAGCTAAACTCAAAGTATTTGGGCCTTCCCACCATTGTGGGTGCAAACAAGAAGGAAGTTTTCAATACCACATCAGAAAGGGTTTGAAGCAAAGTACAGAGTTGGAAAAGCAAGTTGTTATCCCAGGCAGGGAAAGAAACTCTAATTAAAACAGTCGCAACAACTTCTCCAATGTACTACCTAAGTCACTTTCGAATCCCTACAAATATGTGTTCACAGTTCAATAGCCTACTCTCCAATTTTTTCTGGGGGTTAGAAAGAAAATGAAAGAAAGCTTCATTGGATCAGGTGGGAGAGTTTGTGTGGGGAAAAGAATATTGGAGGGCTCGGTTTCCAAGATTTTAAATCTTTCAATTGGGCTCTGTTGGCAAAGCTAGCATGGTGTCTCATTCAAAATCAGAACACTCTATAGGCACAAATGTTAAAGATTATATACTTCCCAAGAATGGTTTTAAACTATTGAAGAAAGGTCTGGTTTGGAGAATTGGGGATGGTAATTCGGTAAACATTTGGGAGGATCCATGACTTCCCTCATCTACAGATTTTAAAATCCAATCCCCCCGCCCATTAAACTGTGAGATTTCAAAAGTAAAGGACTTAATACTTGAGAACCCCTGCCAGTGGAACTTGCAATTGATAGAAAGAACTTTCACTAATACAGAAGCCAAACATATTGTGACCATTCCTCTAAGCATGGAACCCCATGAAGACAAACTCGTTTGGTTTTATAACAAAAATGGTGAATACAGTGTAAAATCTGGCTACCATGTTGCATGGAAAATAAACAGAGATAGTGGAAGTCATCAGAGATCCACCCATCACCATAGACAGGTTGACCATCAAGTATGGAAAATGATTTGGAGTTTAAAAATTCCGTTGAAAATGTGAAATTTCTTATGGCAAATGTGTTCCCAAGCTACAGGGGTAAATGATTTTCTAGGATAGAGGATGTTAATCATCTCATCCTCAGGTGCAACTTTGCAAGGGCAGTTTGGTTTTTTTCCCCCCTAGCTCTGAAGGTAGATAAAATCTCATGTACAAGTATTGATGTTTGGGTAGCAAACTGGTGCAACAATCAAATTTTTTCTAAAGGAGGAGAAATCGAAATGGGCAGAGTAGAAAATTTGGTTGGCTAAAAATGAATTTATTTTCAGAGGATCTTAGATCACCCCAGGAAAGTAGTAAAACAGTCAACTCATCTATGATTGGAACTTGAGACAGTCCAAAACACCACTGTAATTCGTTGCATCCCCCCTCCATCCTTAATGTTTAAGGTAAATTGTGATGCAAGCTTTGACAAGTCTTCAGGCTGGGTGGACATAACTTGTGTCATCAGGAATTCAAACGGGAACGTCGTTGGAGCACGGGGTTTAAGAGTCCGGTGTATTTCAATGCTAGATGCAGAAGTAAGAGCCATAAGACTCGGATGTGCGGAACCACTTAATCAAGGCGCAGTGCCAACAGAACATAGGTTCTCCCCCCTACATGCATTGTGGTCGGACATTGGTAGTAGCCTTTCCCGGCATTGTAACCGGCGGGCAAACCGTCTGGCTCATGCCATCGCAAAAGCTATGAAGACTTCAGGAGGTAGTGGCACGTTGGTTTGGACCGTTTTGGTCAATCTCTTATGAAGACATGTATCCCCCTATTTGATTTTAAATGAAAAGCTGCTTATCTCCTATTTACGAAAAAAAAATTATCACAATTAATTGACATATCTTTATTTATAGGGTAATAAATTACTCTTTCACATGGCATTTAATGCCTTGATGACCAGTCTTCATAGTCAAGACAAACTTGCCTAACAGACACTCCAACACTTGGAGAAATCTTAGATATTTTTGTCTAAAGATTTGAAAATTCTTGTTTCTGCTTTCAACAAGTATTTCTTGATTATTAACTCTTTTTTAAGCTAAAAACATCCTAAGAATTAAAACCATTAAATTTTGTAGTTTCTAAGGTTCATTAACACAATCTTATTAAGCATCTATAGAGTGCACCATACATTTGATTACATCAAAATCTTAAAAATAAAAATACAATTTAAGAATCGCTCGTTGTAACCTTCTCCTTAGTAAGATATTGTATTAGATGTTCTTAAGTAGCTCAGAAATCATTAAGTTCTTCAATGCTCGAGTCACTTGGAGCTTCCTTACCTTAGAGAGATGATGATAGTATAAATAACTTAGCTCTAAAGATTTATTGCACACTCAATTTTTTTTTTTTTTTGAAAATGCCCTTAGGCATTATATTTCATTCAATCAGAAATTGAAACAAAAAGAGCCAACAAGGCCCTAGATACAATTTTTTTTCAAAAAATCAAAATACAAAAATGGACGAAGGAAGACATAAAGAACTTCTGCAACCAAATAAAGGTGAAAGAAATAAAGACAAGTATATCTCCAATCCATGGTTGGAATAGATTCGCAAAGAATGGCAAAACTCCACACATAACAATCGTTACTAGAGACAGAAACTGCCATCCATAGCTACCTTCGCCGGAGAACTGTGAACGGAAACTCACAGATAGAGGTATTCAAAGAATGGAACCATTTATTTATTGTTAGGAAAATAATGAGATCGATCAACTTATTTAGGAGTCAACATATATATTAGCTAGCTCATTTCCACTTTTCATGCCAAGTCCAACTGAATCCACTATAAATTAAATTAATGATGCTGTATTAGGTTCAAATTCTGTTTAAAATTAAAATGAAAATAATCTCATTTCATGTGTCAATTAACAAGAATCATACACAGATAGAGGTATTCAAAGGCGTATCATACACAGAGCTATTCATAAGTTGTGAGGCTGAGAGCTGTCTGAACCATTTTCCTTTGTCGGTGATCGAACCACTTTGAGAGAGGATTTGCCTAAGCTTTTATCTCGTCGACGACGACTTCGGTACGAGCTGCTGCCTGAGCTTTTCCTTCGTCAGGGGCTGCCTCAATATTTCCCTTGTCAGGAGGATCTGCCTGAGCTTTTCCCTTGTCGACGACTTGGACTTGGGTAGCGGCAGGAGGATGATCTTCCTGAGATTTTTCCATGTCAGCTGGCGGAGCTTCTTGAATCTTGCTATAAATCGGAGCAAGTGCGGATGCTGCCTTGTCAAGTTGATAGTTTAGACGGTCGAAACCAGGTTGACCGCTTGAGGAATCATCCACCACTTGAGATAACAAACGGAGAAATTAAAAGCGTTCTGAGCTTCGCTTCTGAAACATAAGTTTTAATGGTGTAATGAATAAACAATAACAAATTATGACTACTCAGAGACGTTAATTCCTGTACCTAACATATTCAGCTGGAGCTGATCAACATGAATGTCGACATTCTGGGGTGGAGTTTGACGTTGTGAATTTGAGTTGGGATGGAGATATTTCTTTTTCAGCTTGGAAAAGCATTTTCCCCCACAAATCACACACCATCTTAACGCCGCTGCTGTGAAGGTCAGAATTTCTGCTATCATGACGATACAATACTCTCTACGTCCAATAATCAAATCAAATCAAGTTTGGTCTTTCAATTCCCAAATTCCGTGCCATTCAAAAGTTTAAAGCAGAAAGCATGAAAATGAACTGTTTTTTCATCATATCCAGAGAAAAACCAAATTACAGATCTAGAAACAATTACATACCAAATTGCTGAAGAAATTAACAAAATTAATGCAGAACAATTACTTACCTCGAGGTAATTTGAATTAATGCTCGGCATATAGAGAGAGAGAGAGAGAGATTAACACCAAGTCTTCTATAAGTACATATATATATATATATATATATATATATATATATATATATATCCTGAACGGACAAAGTTTGCATGCAGACAACTTGGTCACACGGCATCCATTAATTCCACAATGGAGAGGTAGGTGTTTATATCAAAGCCACGTATTTACAGGCTCTACATGGTATATAGGCAGCTGGGTCTTACCTACTGCAGCTTCACCCCGGCCGGCTTCCGGTTTCGAGCTTCTCACACCCACCAAAACCCAACTGTTCTGATATATGCATGCCAAGCACAAAGAAGAAATTTGGCTTCGATCGACAGACGACCACCTGTGCTGTCAACAGAGGAATCTACCCAGATGACACGTTAGTTCACACAGTTCGGTGTTGGGATGTATGGGTGAGTGAACAAACGTATACTTGTCATGAATGGGACTATGTGGTATGGGAGGGAGCCTCGCTCGTTGATGATGACTAATGAGTAGGAAGAAGTTTCCAGCAGTAGTATATATGTACGTGGTAGCTTACTGGAACCAACGTGTGGCTGGGTGCATATATGCGCTTTAAAGGACTTAAAGCTCTTCAGTTCAGGTGTTATGTGTCTTCCGAGCAGATACCATTGTACATCGATCTGATGATCTATTGCCTTTTGTAATTAAGGTAAAGGTGGTTAATTTCCCTTTGTGACCGAGTAGACTTTGAACAACTAAACAAAATAAATTGGAATTTCTACTTCTATATAAACTTAAAAAAAAAAGTAAACTTAATTAATTGCAGCTAATTAAATCCAAATAGTTGGGAACTTGGGATTAATACTTTGTTGAGTTAAATGTAAAACTAGTTGTTAGAATATCAAATGCAAAATTAACTATTGGAGCATTGAATGAGAAACTAGTTGTTAGAAGTTATTTGAGCTTTTAATGAATTAGTTGTTACAAATTCATTAACAACTAGTCATATAATTCTATGTTTCTTGGAGCATAATTGTAGATTCCATCAAAACACCATGTCAATAAAACACTGTTTTCTCAAAAAAACACCTTTTTGGAAACAACATTGGTTCTAAATACTACCTTAATCTTCCCTTGACTTTAACTCTCACTCATGATATCCCGAATATTCTTATTCTTTTTGTGGATGAACTTGTTCTTTTCATATTAGTTCTTTTGATGGTACTTGTAAGTTGCACATGCTTTGCATGTGGAAATTTTTTACGATGATGATGGTGATGATTAGAGGTGCAATTTGGGTGGGTTGGGTCAGGTTGAAGGTCAACCCAGGCCCAACCCTAAAGGTGTGAACCTTGGGCTCAGACCTAGCCCAACCCGAGGTTAAGCCTAATTTTATCAATTGAGACCCAACTTGAGCTTAACTCAACATAATTCAGGTTGGCTTGGGCTTGAGTTGGACCGAGTTGGGTTAGTTGGGCTCGGGTGAGTTGGTTGGGTTTAAAAGAATTTATGTACATAATTTTACATATGCATCTTTTAATGGACTTAATAACCCAATTTAAGAGTAGAATTAATTGAAAATATGTACAAATTTCATTTACAAATGTTTGTTTACATACTTCATACATATACTAGTAATTAAAAAAAGATATTTTATATAAATATAATACACACACGCGCGCTCAGGTTGGGTTGGGTAGGGCCTGAGTTTTCTGGCCCAAGCCCAGCTAGCCTACAACCCAAAAAACTGAAGCCCACCCCATGCAAAAACTAAGGTTGGGTTGGGTTAGGTTTAGGTTGGACCTGCCCAAGTTGCACCCTTAATTAATGATGATAGTAAATAATATGTTTTCTAAAATTTTCTACAATTTTTTTAATGTTTCTATGTCTATTAAAATTATTTTGATTTGTCACACTTATTTTATTTAATATGATAAATATATGATATTAGAAAGTGCCCAAATGTTTTCTATATTTTTTGTACTTTTTGTATTTTTGTGTATCTTCATATTTTTTATTTTTTATTATTATTTAACTATGACATCAATTGTTGACACATTCTATTGACTCACAATCAAAAAGGAAAAAAACTCCATTTTTTTGGTTGGTATTTTTTTAATATGATAAATATATAATATTAGAAAGTGCACAAACGTTTTCTACAATTTTTTTGGTATTTTTTATTTTTTGTGCATTTTCATATTTTTTTAAAATTTTATTATTATTTAACTATGACACCAAGGGTTGACACATTTTGTTGTCTCATAACTAAACAAGAAAACAACTCCATTTTTAGGTTGTTCATTTTGTCTAATATGATAAATATATGATATTACAAAATGCACAAATGTTTTCTACAACATTTTTATTTTTTGTATATATTTTTTGTGTATTTTCATTTTTTAATTATTATTATTATTATTTAACTATGACATCAAGGGTTGACACATTTTGTTGACTCACAACCAAATAGAAAATAACTCCATTTTTTGGTTGGTTTTAAATTTGTATTTTATTTCTATCATTTATAAAAACTTTTATTCTTTATCACACTTATTTTTTCTTTAATATGATTAATTAATATAGGATTCAATGAAAGAATGGGAGTTAGACCTGTTCACGGGCCAAGCTTAAGACCAAAGTTTACACTATCTCGGGCTTGGGCTTCGAGCTGGGCCCATTAGAATTTTGACAAAAGCCAAGCCTGAGCTTGGCCCATGAACATGTCTACTGGGAGTTAACACCCTAAATGTAAAATTTAATGGGGATTGAATGAGAAGACATGTAGTAGGTCAAATTACATTTTGTGAGATCACAATTAGGGAGGGACGAAATTCAAAAATAGGGGTATTCTAGTCATGAATTGGTTTTAATAAATGTTGGTAGGAGTTTATTTTTTACTACAATTAAAATTTCAATTTCTAAAAAAGTCAAGGAATACATCAGGAGGAGAAATCCAAATAGATCCATGTTGAATTCCCCTAAACCTTGTAGCCAAATTATGAGAAATCAAATTTAAAGATCTATGCACATGAACGAAAGATAAATCATCAAAACAAGCATCAACGTTCTTAATGTCAGATATAACTGGTTGAGTAACCCATAAAGATGAGAGCACTGCCCCTTGCAAGGCAGTAATCACGTTGAGATTGTCATTTACCACACAGATTTTTTCATGATGAAATGTTGAGCAATGCTTTAAAGTAAAGAGAATAGCCCATGCTTCCACACCTTCAACATCACAAAGAGGAAATGGAGTAACTCCCGCCTTGATGAACTTATAATTCACGCCAGTAATCACCCACACAATAGAATTAGATTCGTCTTTGACAACAACATCAGTGTAAATAATGACATCCACCTCAGTAGGGACAAGTTTGATTCCATATTCCTACGCATGTGTTGAACCCCCACATCCTCATGTGTTGCTTTTTGTTGAATATTATGCCATTCCACACAGAAACTAGGGGTGCAACTTGGGCAGGCCCAACCCGAGCCCAAACCGGCCCAACCTGAAATTTTACACAGGCTGGGCTTGGATTTTTGGTCCTCGAGCTGGGCTCAGGCCCAAGAAGTCAGGCTTTTTTATTTTTCGAGCCGATGTGTGTGTGTGTATGTAAATGTTGCATACATATTTACATATATATACATACATATTTGTATATATATTTTGCATACATATTTACATACATACATAAATATATGTACATATATTTGCATAAATACATTTATATATGTATAATTTTAGAGTGGGTTTATCGACCAACCCGAGTGCATCAAATTACAGGGTAGACTGGGCTCGGGTTGGGAAAATCGGGCTTGACCTCAGGCTCGGGCATTAAGCCCAAATTTTAGGGTCGGGCCTGGGTTGACCATAAACCCAACCCAACCCGCCCGAGTTGCACCCTAACAGAAACAATACACAATCTGAAGTACATCCCGAATACCCTTGGAAAATGCATTTGTTACGAGCATCCCAGATCTTCCACAACACAGTAGTCGTGAAAATCAGGTCAGGCATCATCTCCTCATCATGACGTCGTGCACCAATCACAAAATTCCGAAACCATTCAGCAATAGTTATATTTGGAAGGTTGATTTGGTCTCCATGATAAAGAAGACCCAAACCAAATAGCTCTAGAAAATGAGCAATACCAAAATAAATGCTCTGGTGATTCAACGTGGTTACACCCAAAAAGGCATAACGTTTCAAGCCCTACACCAAAAAGCTTATCCCATGTATACAGTTCTCCATGTAAGATTTTCCATAAAATAGTAAAACCCTTGGGTAAATCTTCAATTTCCAGAACCTCCTCCAAAACACACCATCTTGAGAGTCAATTGAAATAGAGCATAGATGTTTATAGGCAGATTTTATAGAAAAAATACCTTTACGCTCTAACGTCCACAACCAACCATCATCACCACTTGATCTAGTAGATATAGGGACTTTAAGAATGTTTCGAATTGAAATCGGATCAAAAAATCTGTGAAGAAAATCCAATTTCCATTGTCGGTTAGAATCAAGAAGATCACAAACTCTACAAATGCCATCCAGAACACTTATAGGTGGGATCTGTAATTTGAAATTTGGTTGAGAGGGGACCCATAGATTTAATATAAGACTTAATGAGAGGTATTTGAATGAGGAGAAAAATAATTGTTTAAATTACATTTTTACCACTACAATTAAAAATGGACAAAATTCAAAAATTAAGATATTTTAACAAAAATTTCACATTTTTTATAAAAATATTGATATGGGTTTTAATCAACTTTCTTTCCTAAGTGCTTTTGATGGTATTTTTTTCTAGCCGAGTCTTGCTAGGAAGCAGAATTGATGGCCGTCTACCTAGGTCTCAAAGCAGCTGCTGAAAGACACTAGACTAATATTTTGGTTTGCCTAGATGGTCAAGTTGTGCTTCAAGACTTTGAATCTAATTAAGAATGGACTTCCCTTGGCATGTTCTTCATCTTTTGGATCAGATTTGACATTTGTTAGAGCAAATCCAAATTGTTTCTTTTTTGTTATGTAAATAGAGCTATGAACATCCATAAACTAGCACAATTAATTAAAACTTGGATCCCTTTGTCTTGTATGGACACTATCCTGAAGGATTCCGAGTATCCATTTTTCTGTAACTCTTTATTTCGAGTAATATAGTTAACTGAGAAATTTATGATGTATTCCTCTCAAAAACTTTTATTGATTTTCTAAATTTATTGTCTCAAACCCACCAACCCGTTGAATTATATGAATTACTGTCCAGCTGTCTCAATGGTACAACCGTACAAACTCGAAAAAAATTATGAGGTGTACCGAAGTCACTCAACGATAAAAATCCTTTACCCAGAAACAAAAAAGGGAAAAATCGTTGGAAGCAAAACTATTCCAACACGTCTCAGCAAATTAATCTAATCACCCTCTTAAAACCGTGCGCATTCCTTCGTTGACCGAGTTAAGGACTGTTTCTCTCCCGTAGGAGGAAGTCCCCAGCCTCTCTTGTTGTGCGTACCTTGACGAGACCTGCACACCTTACTTTGCTTGCATCCACCTGCCTCTCGAAACCATCATAATATCCATGCTCTGCAACTTCTACCTAGCTTTAAAGGTGAATTCCCATATCTTGGTATCCCAGAATCACGGTGTTTTTCTTTTCTTTTTTACTTTGAATTCTTAGAAGTTCTTTATTTTACTCTGAAGTTCGTGTTCGTTGAAAATTTGTAATTATTGAAGTAGTAGATTGTGGGGCGATTCTAAGCACTGGTTGGATGCCTAATTTATTTGTGTTGTTGAATTTCTAGCTTGTAGGTGTTGGATGCCGGGTCTCTTTTTTACTAATTTTGTTTCCATTCAGTGCATTGGCTGAATTACACATTTTTATTTTTCCACGGAAGTTTTAAATAATCTAGCTTGTAGTTGTTGAGTTTCTTAATCCAGCTTTTCCTTGAGATTGATATGTGCTCTAGTGTAATTTACAGATTTCGCAACTCTTTTTTTTTTGGGAAAACTGGTTTTCTTTTTTTTTTTGGTTATGTAATTTATATATGTCTGTTTTGAAAAAAAACCATTAGAAAAGCCCATATGGGTTTTTGATAATTGAGATAATTTAGCCTTTTCATTTTGCACTGCTTTGAGGTTGTCAAGTGAGGAATGATATGAGTGAAAAAGATTCCCAGCTCTTTCTTGTTTCAACTCGTACAGAACATCACTTCTACTTTTTATTTTTTAATTTTTTGTCTTCAGTCTCAATTGAGAGTCATAAATGTGACGATATGAAGTGCAGGATCTTCCTACTCATAACAGATTTTCCAGACTCCTTTTGCATAAATCAGTTTTCTTGGTACTAATTCTGTTATTCATTTTTTGATTGCCTAACACCTGAGAAATCTGAGTGATCTAGAATTCAATTGAAGCAGAACACAAAATAGGGATTTGATTACTTTTTCATGTTGTATATAAGTTCTGGGGGTTAAAAGATGAAATGAAAATGTGATATTTATTCTATCCTTCTCTTGGAAGTGATTTTTTGGGCTTTAGGAGATGTACTGGGTTATATGTGTTGTCAATTAACATTCTATTGTGCTACTAGGGATGGTTGAGAAACTTCAGTCTTCATTTTGTAATCTGTGCTGTTTGAGCTGTTCTCTAAAAGGAATTTATCCATGGATGAGTTCAGGGGTACATCTATCAACACCTTGCAAAGGAACTTTGAAGAAACCCTTTAGCCTCAGACTAGGGGCCCTCAACCTCCTCCGGTTGATGGTCACATCAAACTCTTCATTGATGTTGTTGACAATTCTATTGGGAACCTAGGTCCATCTAGAAATGGTGGGATCATTACTGATTGTAATCATTCATGGAGAGTGGGAGATGAGAGAGAGAGAGAGAGAGAGAGAGAGAGAGAGAGAAAGAGAAGAAAAGGGAGATACGATTGAGAGGGAAAAAAGATACTGCTGGCTGCCGCCAGTTCTCTATTTATATAAACTTAATAAAAAGAATAGAAATTATAAGTATGCCCCTGGCGGCACACCCTAGAACCAAACTAATAAGAAAAAAAAAGACAAGTAACTAACTGATAGTATCTTAAGAAGTCAGCCTACTAATAGCAACTATAAAGTAACAATTAAATAAGCCTTACAACACTCCCCCTCAAATTGGGCTGAATATGTCTATCATGCCCAACTTGTCACATAACTCATTAGCAAGTTGTTCCTTGGACTTGACATAAGGGATGCAAATTTCCCTTTTTTCCAATTTTTCCCTTATGAAGTGTTTGTCCACCTCAATGTGCTTGGTCCTCTCATGTAGGATAGGGTTGCTGGCGATGTTTATTGCAGCCTTGTTGTCACAGTAAAGAGGCATAGGACTATGAATAACAACTCCAAGCTCCCCTAGAAGATTCTTTAGCCAAAGGATTTCAGCCACCCCATGTGCCATAGCTCTATATTCAGCTTCAGCGCTTGACCTTACTACCACACTTTGTTTCTTGCTCTTCTAGGTCACTAGATTTCCTCCCACAAATGTGCAATACCCACTTGTGGACTTTCTGTCATCCACAACTCCTGCCCAATTAGCATCTGTAAAGACTTCCACCTTTAGGTGATTGTGTTTACTGAATAGTAGACCTGTTCCGGGATATTTCTTCAAGTATCTAAGAACTCTCTCCGCTGCCTCCATGTGTGGTTTCTTAGGAGAGTGCATGAACTGGCTTAGGACCCCAACGGAATAGGCAATGTCTGGACGGGTCATGGACAAATAAATCAGCTTTCCCACTAACCTTTGAAACTGTTTCACATCTTTCAGAGGTTCATCAACACAGTCACCTAACTTGTGGTCAACATCCATGGGAGTATCTGCCGGCCTTGCACCTAATTTGCCTGTATCCTATAATAGATCAAGGGTGTATTTCCTTTGAGAGATAAAGATACCCTTTTCTGAGCGGGTAACTTCAATCCCAAGGAAATACTTCAGGGGACCTAGATCTTTCACTTCAAATTTAGATGCAAGGAATTGTTTCAATTTTTGTATCTCTGAGCTCCACCACAGTAGGAGTAGGGTTAGGGAGTGGACTTACCTCCTGGGAGTCTAATGGTGTCGGTTGCTCAGTGTTTGGCTGCTCCACATCTCTATCACATCGCTGATCTCTACGACGTGTACGTTGGAAGACACGGAAGGGAGCAAGGTCCGGAATAGAAGGAAGGGATACCTGAACTTGCTTCTCTTCTTCCACACTACTACTCTCCCCCTGAGGAGAAGCAGGGAAGAATGGCTCAGACTCAAAGAAGGACACATCCATAGACACAAAAAACTTATGACTAACGGGATCAAAGCACCGATACCCTTTTTGAGAGGAGGGATACCCCATAAAGACACAAGGAATGGACCGAGGGTCTAACTTACCTCGAGATGGAGACAAATCATGGACAAAGGCACGACAACCAAAGACTCTCATGGGAATGGAAAATAAAGGAGACTGAGAGTACAATAACTGATGAGGGGCATGTAGTTCAGCACTTTGGAGGGCATGCGATTGATGACATAAGCAGCTGCAAGTATAGCATCCACCCAAAACCTTTTTGGAACATTCATATGTAGCATCATCCCGCGAGGTACTTCAAGGAGGTGTCTATTTTTTCTTTCTACAATACCATTTTGTTGTGGTGTTCTGGCGCATGATCTTCTATGAATAGATCCGTGGGAGACAAAGAACTCATTGAGCTCCCCATGGAAGTATTCTTTTGCATTGTCGGATTGGAAGATCTGTATTTCAACATGGAACTGCGTAAATACCATCCTCTGGAAGTCTTTCACAATCTTTGGAACTTCGTCTCTACTACGCATAGGAATTACCCATGTATAGCGAGAGCAATCATCGATCAATGTGATAAAGTACTTATATCCGCCCTTAGAGATTACATTGGTATAGGCCCCCATACATCAGAATACACAACATGAAAAGGAACATTTGATCTTTTATTACTTGAGTGAAAAGTTGTTCTACATTGTTTGCTCAACTGACACGTTTGACACTGGAACTCTGACATTGAACATGACTTAAATAAAACCGGAAACAAAGACTTTATTATTTCGAAAGAAACATGACCTAAACGACTATGCCACAAAAAAAATTGACTCTTATTTGACTGACTATGTGACTCTGGGGATGACACCGAGAGACCAGCTTTGTTGTCGAGAATGTAGACACCATCCACTAGGCTCCCTCTACCAATCGTCCTCCCAGAAGTTAGGTCCTGGAAAACACATGAGTCAACAAAAAAGGTTACACTACAGTTTAAAGAGCTTGTAATGCTACTAATTGAAAGCAAATTTATAGGAAGTTGAGGGACATGCAATACACAATTCAGGTTAAGGCCATGGGGAAGAGATATTGATCCTTGGCCTACAATGGAGGAAAAAGAACCATCTGCAAGTCTCGCTCTATCCCTTCCTGACAAAAGGCTATAAGTCTGAAACAAGTTCGGCTTACCGATCATGTAGTTGGAGGCCCCTGAGTCAATGATCCAAGGGGAATCCGTGGGAGTGACATGGAATGCAGAAGCCGTTTACCTGAAGTAAATGCAAATGATGTAGAGGGAGTACCAGTGACTGAGCTGTCCATTTGTCGCAAAGCCCTACCATAAGATTCCAGGTGCTCTCTGAAGGAATTCATTATATCTTCCTTGGGGTCAAACTTATTAGGGTGGTCCCAGGTACTACCGGCAACCTGAGTATCTTGGGTTGCCACATGTGCTGCATTTTGTGCTGTGTTCATCTTCTTCTGACCTTGACTTTTACCCTGTTCTTGATTCTTCACTGCCCACTTGGGTTTCCCGTAGATGTCCCAACAAGTGTCACGTGTATGCCGTGAACGCCGACAGTGGGTACATAACAACTTATCTTTATCATCAGTCTTCTTAGTGTCACTTTTCTTCCCCGTGGAGTTATTATTCATTGCAGCCAAAGCAACTTGTTGCTCCCCCTCAGCTGTAACCATCACACTCCACCTGCTTTCTTCCGATTGAACAAGGGAGTATACCTCGTGAACCGTCGGCAACTCTTTGCTTCCTAGGATATGAACCCTCAACGATTCATATGCAGGGTTCAGTCCCAACAAGAAGGCAAACACACGTTGCTGAGAGACCATCTTCCTGTAGGCCTTAGCATCATCATCATGTTTCCACTCTATAGCCTAATAATGATCCAATTCTTTCCATATGGAGGTAAGGGCTGAATAATATGAAGACAAACTACGGTTTCCCTGTTTACAGGTTGAAGATTCAGGTTGTAACTGGTAAACCTTGGCATAATGCCTTTGCTCAGAATAGGTAGTTTTGGCCTGTTCCCGGATCTCACTAGCGGTGTCTGCCCACATAAAGTTCTTCTTCACATCAGGTTCCATGGCTGCGAGGAGCCAAAACATCACCATACTGTTTTCTTGGTCCCACCTATCATGTTTAGCTGTCTCACCCTTGGGTTCTTTCACCCTTCCATTAATGTAACCAGCTTTACCCCTTGCCGTTACATAGAGTTTTATGCTTTTAGCCCACTCCAGGTAGTTCAGACCATTTAAAGGGGTAATTGGCATGGGAAAAATCATGTTTTCACCTCCCATACCAGCTGTGCTGCGGGTTGGTGTAACCCCCGATGAGGTTGATTCATAATTTGCCATAGGATACTGTTGAAAAACAGTCCAAACACCACACAACTACACAACAGCCACAAACAGAATACCAACCCTCAAGGAATTTACTTCTAGGATGCGAGGAAGAGAACAAGACACTGCTGAAATCAACTTTGAGATGGTTCAGTCATTAAACCAGCCCGGTAATCAGTTCAACTCAACCAAGGCAGACATTACTATCAGTCCTACTGCAGCTCATACAGTCTAACAATCCAACATCCAAACAAGTATATATAACCAAGGAATAAGCCCTTCATACCATTGGCCAAAGAAGACAAAAGCAAGAACACACCTGTCTAGCACCTGTACGAAGGTGCCAACCTGAAATCGACTTCACAGCATCGAGCAGAGAAGGAAGAGAGTCTCTATCAGCATTGCCCTTCTCCGACTAGGGTTTCCTTGGTATTACGACCAAGGAAAAAACACAGGAAGTGCCGCCAGAAATCTGCTAGGGTTTCCGCCAATAACCTACTAGGGTTTCTCTGTCTTCCATGTCCAAGAATTTAAAGAAGGAAACCTTGCTCAAAACAGGAGGGAGCGTAGGTCTTTTACAGCCCAGAAAACCTGCTCTGATACCATGTAATCATTCATGGAGAGTGGGAGATGAGAGAGAGAGAGAGAGAGAAAGAGAAGAAAAGGGAGATACGATTGAGAGGGAAAAAAGATACTGCTGGTTGCCGCCAGTTCTCTATTTATATTAACTTAATAACAAGAATAGAAATTACAAGTATGCCCCTGGCGGCACACCCTAGAACCAAACTAATAAGAAAAAAAAGACAAGTAACTAACTGACAGTATCTTAAGAAGTCAGCCTACTAACAGCAACTATAAAGTAACAATTAAATAAGCCTTACAACACTAATCACAATGGCTCTTTGATTTGATTCTGTAGTGGGCATGTTGGGGACTCTAGTATTGTCAAGTCTGAGGTTATAGAATTGGGAAAAGATCACAGCTCCCCACATTGTCACTGATGTGTAACTCAAGTAAAATGATGAGGTCCATGGATGCTGGCACAGTACCTGAATGAGACAAGCACGATTCTTAACTCATAATGAAAATCTGCGGTGGGTTCCTATAGATCTTTACTTGGTGGCTGATGGATTAGCTAGAAGAAGCATGCGAAAGATCTTTTTGTAAGCAACAAATCCATATCCTACTAATTTCTTTTTTCTTCTTCTGTTTTTTTTTGGTCCAAGGGTGGATCTGCAAGTTTTCATCTTATATTCATGTGGACACCTCTCATCTGCATCTTTTCTTTATTTCCATCATGAAAGCCTTTCTTCAATAAAAGTTGGACCACTGCCCACAACAACTGGTTGGTATTAGTCCATTCAATTGGTGGCATTATATCCTTTGATGTAGTTATTATTATGGATGCTTGAATCTCAATGGCTGGTTGGTTGTCACTGTTTTTTTATTTTTATTTTATGAATTCTTGTTGATACACTTTGTACAATATATTTAGTTCTAAATAAATCCGACGTGGGAGTATTTGCATTTTTATATTGGAATAGTTTGACCTTTTAGTATATAAATAAATGTATAGATGGGGTGTAAGGTGCATGGGGGGGCCGGGGGGTGCTATTGAATTTTTTTGAGAAAGATAGAGTATTAATTAAAAGAAGCTGAAAAAGCATACAAGTCATATACTAGAGGAGGTGCCAAGAGCTAGCTCAGCAACCTAAAGGCAAAAAGACAGCCAGAAACAAAACCCAAAAAAAACACAGCCTGGGCCCACCAAAACAGACCACAAAATGGAGGGACAACTTTGACCACAAAGGTCGAACAAAAAACCACACGAACAAACCATCACAAAAGCTAAACCAGGAGCAAGGATTTTCCTCTCCCTCTTCATGCTACGAGCACCCCTATAAACGTGTGTAGCTATTATTACATCGTAAAAGTCTGCAATGTTTTTGGACCTCCTACACCCTGGTAGATAATCCAGACTATCAACAGAAACATCAGACAGCCTCTGAGCTAGACCCACCAATCGGACACTACACTTGGGACCTCTGAGAAGCGCTTTCCCTAAGGTAAATACATTGGGTCAAGACAATAGAGATATTCAGTATTTTTTCAGTGGATGGCATAGTGAGAGGGTGGGGAGTGGTCACAGCCTCTTCCATTTTGAAGATAAAGATTCAAAAACAACAGGGTCCTTCATGAAGAAATAGAATAAAGATGAACTTTGGTGGCAGCTCACTTTGGCAATCTAGGACCTTTGGGCATTAGGGGAGTCTTTAGGAATGGACATGGAGCAGTTCTTTCTCTATTCTCAAGCCAAATAAGATATTAGATATGGAGACTTGCTTAAGTCAGAAATCTCAGTTCTATTGAAAGGACTAAGAACGGCTAAACCTTAGGCACATGGAGGTTGAAGAGGATTCCATGCTAGTGGTGGGGCGGATGAATAATAAACTGCATGTATAGGCAGGTTTTGAGAGAGATCAGGATGCTAGCAAGGAGGTAGAGGCATCTTTTAGATGGGTTGACAGATCTGCAAATGAGTTGGCTAAGTCACTAACCAAGCAAGGGGTTTCAAGGGAGAATTTATTTGGAGCTTCTTTGTTTGGTGGATGGGGTCTGGGAATAGATCTATGGGAGCTAGTTGATGTATAATCCTTTTTTTGAGCTTATTAGTTAATAAAATTCCTTTGTAACTAATAAAAAAAGTATAAATACAAAGGAGAATAAGAGTCTTATGTTGTGGACACTTTGGAAAAACTAGAAAGGATAGGATCAGAAATGAAACCATCTGTAGAAACCTAGGGGTAGCTCCAATAACTGATAAAATGAGAGAGAGTGGACTATGATGGTTTGGTCACATGCATAGGAGACTGCTAATAGCTCGAATTAGAAGAAGTGATTTGTTACAAGTGGAAGGGGGCTAGAAGAGCTAGGGGTAGACCAAAAAGGACATGGGTAGAAGTAGTAAGGAATGATTTAAGCACTAATAATTTAACAGTGGATATGACTTCAAATAGAACGGATTGGTGAAACAGGATTCATGTAGCCGACCCCATATAGTTGGAACAATGCATGGATGATGCTGATGATGATGGTGGACACTTCAATTGTTGTGGGAGTGCTATTCTTTGGAAACTTCACTTGAGAAACTCCATTTATCTCTAATATGAGGTTTCCTGTCCTTTCCAAAGTTCTGTTGGGAACAAATATTACACTCAGATTTGTGTGTTGGAGTTCTCTCAACAAATATTTTGGAGACAACTATCTTTATAACTAATTTATTGCCATTGCTTAGTGCATTCGTAAAACCTCAGGCTGTAAGTGGTCCATATCCAGTCTACTCTTTCCCAAGGTTTTAAAAACTGACCTGGAGACAGAACCGTTTTTGTCACTGGTTTCCGGTTCAGCGGTTTGACCATCTGGGTTGAACGGTTCAGATGGTTTTATACATTTAACCCTTAGATTGGAATATTAGGGTATATGTATCATTAGTCTTTTGTGAGAAAAGAGAGGGAGTTGGCTGTCGGCTGAGAAAGGAAAGGAAAGGAAAGAAAGAAAAGAAAACGAAAGGAAGGAGGGAAGGAAGGAAGGAAGAAGAAAGGTAATGCTCACCGGTGATGACGACGGCAGCACGGACGGCAACAGATTTGAGATCTCTCTCTTTGATCTCAAATCTCAAATCTCTCTCTCTCTCTCTCTCTCTCTCAGTGATCTCAGATCTGAGATTTCATTTGAGTCCCTTCCTCATCTCTTGATCTCATCTTGTTAGTCTTCCCAACAAAAAAAAAAATCATTAATCCATGAACCACTGCCCAGGTCGAACGATTCAGCAGTTCAACCGTACGGGTCAGCGGTTCTCTGATCAAATCAATGTTTTTTTTTTCCAAAAAAGCGGTTCAGACTAAAACCGGACCCGGAGATACGAATGGTTCCCAGGTCAAAAGGTCCAATCGTCAGGTTCGGTTTGGTTTTCAAAACAATGCTCTTTGCAATACCCAAGGTACCTGAGACCATAATTGGGTAATGACCCTACAATCATTTCCATATAGGAAATTTTGGTTTTGGCATTCTCATGTTAAGGAATTCACTGCTAAGGGTGAATGTGCAAATCCTTTTGCATGTTATGTCAGATTGTCTATACTATCATGTAGGATGGGGTAGGAGAGGGAGGGAAGAATTTACTAAACTAAACTTTATGTCATTTGTAGAGATGTAGAACATCAATGTGGTCTCCACTACTGTTTGTCTATTTATGTTAGTGGTAGTTGGTAGTTATTTTCTGTTTTCTATTATTTCTTATTTCTTTGCTTATGTAAGCAGTAGGGGTAATTCTGGTTTTTACCCTATTTAAATTATTAATATAAATAACTGAGTGGGGCGATAATCCATGTCATAACCCACACTCTTTTTGACTTTCTCTCTCCGTCTTCTCCTTCTCTTCTTCTCTTTCTTCTTCTTCTCTCATTCTCAAACCTTTTTTCTTGTTTATTGTACATTACAACTAGGACTGATTGCAGTCCTACTAGACAACTTGGTATCAGAACCAACCTAGGGCTTCTCATGTGAGTCTAATCAGACCGACTACATGAGAACTTCCTAGGGTTGGAAGTTTCAGCAAAGATAAGACAATCGGCTGATTCTTGGAGATTGTTGGCAGTGCGCAGCAGATGCCCAAGGGATCATAGAGCCTTGGAGGATGTCCAGTGATCAGGAAGAATCAGGAGGGAAGAAACCTCAAGATTAGGGTTCAGACTGTGGTTTGGAAGTGGCGGCTAGACTTTTCTGAGTAAGTTGGTGTTTGTTCTTGAGATCGACCTTAATCAAAACCTTTTTTGAATAATCTAGGAGGTGCGGCTGGGAGTTTTCTATTTTTCTCCTGATTTTTTAGGGTTTTTTCTTGACCTACGCCCAGTTCTCATTTTAAAACCCTAAGTTTATGACTGTTGCCAATTCTTCGGCAATAGTTAGACCTGTTACAGTATTCCAGATTGAGCAATATTGCTTTCTAGGAAACTACTAGACCTATTCCAATATTTCTGGGTGATTGCCAAACCTATTTCATCTTTCTAGGTCGGCTGTTAGCAAGTTTTGGGTGCAATTACACCTGTTTCAGCACTAAAAAGGGTCTTTTTTTATCAATATCTTGAAAGGGCTGACAGGAATGGAGTTTAAGAATCAAGGGGAAAGTGTTTTGGGGGCTGGTGGTTCTGGTAACATGACTGAGAACACATTTCAGATTACCACTGTCAAATTTGATGGATCAAATTAGTTGGAATGGGCACAATCAGCCATGACGGCTATTGGTGGTAGAGGAAAACTGAACTATTTGTTGGGGGATGTGAAGGAACCAACTAAGGAGGACCCAACTTATGCCAAATGGGTTCAGGAGAACTATTTGGTTATGACTTGGCTGTGCAACTCCATGCAGCCTCACATCAGCTGAAACTATTTGTGGGCAAAAACTGCTAAGGAGATTTGGGACACCATGAAAGAAACCCACTCCCAACCACTTAATGCTGTTAGGTCCTATGAGCTGAAATGTGAAGTAAACAACCTTAAGCAAGGAGAGAAACCAGTCTCAGTTTGCTTCTCCACTTTGAAATCCTTGTGGCATGAACTTGACCACCTAGAGACAATTGAGTGGGAAAGTCAGAAGGATGCACAAACTTACAGAAAACAAGTTGAAACCAATAGGGTGTTTGAATTTCTAGCTGGTTTGAATTCTGAATATGATATTGTGAGACAACAACTCCTCACTAGAGAAAGCGTGACCTTGTCACAAGCCTACTCTTTAATGCATAATGAAGAAAGTAAGAGAAAGGTTATGTTGCAGCATCATCCTTTTGAATCAACCTTAGCAGCAGTGAAACCAAAGTTTGGGGGTGATAAGGAGTGGGATATGAAGAAGGAAGATAAGAGGGAGCTAGTATATGAACATTGCAAGACACCAAAGCATACTAAAGACACTTGTTGGAAGTTACATCCACATATAGTTCCAGCAAAGCTTAGAAACAAAAGGGAAAATGCCAATGTGGCTGTTACTACTATTGGTGCATCCTCATCTAGCACAAGAGCCACATCCCTAGACACCTTAGCTGCTGTCCGGGCTGCTCTAACTCAGTTGGAGAGTGAAGTTGGAAATTCAGCACCATTATCTTAGCCATTAGTCACAACATCTGCTACTCCCACTTCAGCATTTGCTTATTCAGGTACACGGGCTTCAACATATCATGCCTCAGCCCCAAGTAACACTGAACCTTGTTGGGTGATAGATTCAGGTGCATCTGACCACATGACTGGCTTGTCCTCACTGTTTACTACTTATCACTTATCCTCTGGCAGAGACAAAGTGTTTATTGCTGATGGCTCCTTTGTTCCCATTTCTAGCAAGGGAGACATCAAATTGTCTAATGCCATTTCTTTGTCCTCAGTTTTACATGTTCATAAAATTAGTACTAATTTGCTTTCAGTTAGTAGCATCACTAAAACCCAAAATTGTTCAGTGACATTTTTTCCTGATCGATGTGTTTTTTAGGATTTGGAGACAAAATAGGTGATCGGGATTGGTCGTGAAACGAATGAAATCTACCTGCTTGGAGGGAGCTCACATGGGGAAGATAGTGAAGTTGGGAGGTCTTTTGTTTCTTAGTCTGTTAGTCAGGTTATGCTTTGGCATAATCAGTTAGGTCATTGAAGAGTTTGTTTCTTAGTTTGTTTGAGTCAGTCCAGATGTCTAATTTGAAATGTGAAAGTTGTGAGCTTGCAAAGCATTGTAGAAAATTTATCCCTTGATTAATAAAAGAAGCAGTATTCCTTTTGAAATTGTGCATACTGATGTTTGGGGACCTTATCACATCACTGCTATGGGGGGATACAGATATTTCTTGTTGTTTGTTGATGACTATACTTGTTTTTCATGGGTTTACCTTATGCATTCTCGAGATGAGGTTCCTACCTTAACTCGGATATTTCATCAGATGGTTTTGACCCAGTTTAGGGTCAAAATCAAAATTTTCAAATCTAATAATGCAAAAGAGTATTTTGTAAAACCATTAGCCTCATATTTCCTTGACCATGGAATTATCCATCAGAGCACCTGTCCCCATACACCTCAGCAAAATGGGGTTGTTGAGAGGAAGAATAGACACATTGGAGGTGGTTAGAAGCATTATGCTTAACTCCAATGTGCCTATACGTTTTTGGGGAGATGCTATTCATACAACTGTGTATCTCATCAACCGAGTTCCTTCATAGATTCTTGACATGAAAGTTCCATTCACCCTTTTATATCCTAATAAAGAGTTGTTTACCATTCCCCTTAAGACCTTTTGATGTACTTGCTTTGTTCAGATTCTTGGACCTTATCGTTCTAAATTTGATCCTAAAGCCTCAAAATGCATTTCCTTGGTTATGCACAAACTCAAAAGGGATATTGCTACTATGAACCTACTTCTAGAAGGCGGTTTGTTTCTATGGATGCCACTTTCTTTGAGGATGTACCTTATTATCCTAGGGTTTCTTCTTAGGGAGAGAGTAGTGAGGTGGGGACTCTTTCATCAGAAACTCCATTACTTGTCCCAATCACTGAAGGGGAGTGTAGTGAGGAGGGTTATTAGAGGTGTCGGGATTTGAGGGTATATCACATGTGGTGGAGGTAGGTTGATTTCAGTCATCAACGGTCTAGGCCAGCTCCAATTCCTTCTACGAATCCAGATCCAGGTACCACAGTTCCTTTATCTTCCATTACAGATGAGATACCTTCCATTGTTGAGCCTTCACCTCTGTTGGATGATCTTGACCTTCTCATTGCAATCCGTAAAGGGGAACGCCATTGTACCTCATCTACAACTCATTGTATTTCCCAGTTCCTGTCTTATGATCATTTGTCTCCATCTTATAAGTCTTTTTTGGCATCCATTGCTGATATTTCCATTCCCAGAATAGTGCAGGAAGCCTTGTCAGTACCTGAGTGGAAGGATGCAATAAAGGTAGAAATGGATGCTCTTCTGAAGAACAATACATGGGAGTTAGTTAATCAACCTAAAGGGAAGAAACCGGTTGGGTGTCGATGGGTGTTTACAGTGAAGCATAATGCTGATGGTTCTATTGAAAGATATAAGGCCAAATTAGTTGCAAAGGGGTTTACTCAGACATATGGCATAGACTACTTGGAGACTCTTGCACCAGTAGCAAAGATGAACACTATCAGAGTTTTACTATCTCTTGCAACCAATTTCTCATGGCCATTATTTTAGATGGATGTCAAAAATGCCTTCCTCAATGGTGACTTGCAAGAAGAGGTGTATATGCAGTTGCCTCCTGGATTTTATAGTGCAGAAGCAGGAAAGAAGGTTTGCCAGCTTAATAAGGCCTTATATGGACTAGAACAGTCTCCCAGAGCCTGGTTTGATAGATTTAGACAAGTTCATGAAAATTTTGGTTATGTGCAAGCCCATTCAAATCACACTCTTTTTATTAAGAAAGTGAATTCCTCCTTAACACTTCTTGCTGTCTATGTGGATGATATTATGGTGATAGGGAGTGATACCCGTGAGATTGACTCTCTTAAGCAACTCCTTCACCAAGAATTTGAGGTTAAAGACTTGGGAGAGCTACGGTATTTCCTGGGTATTGAGGTAGCACGGTCTAAACATGGGATTTTTGTTTCCCAAAGGAAGTATGTTCTTGATCTGTTGAAAGAAACTGGGAAGCTAGGTGTTAAACCTGCTGATATACCTATTGAACAAAATCACAAGATCAGTGCAGAAGGTGGAGAGCCCCTTGAATATAAAGTTATGTTCCAACGGTTGGTTGGAAAACTTTCTATCTTTGTCCCACACAACCAGACATCTCTTATGCAGTCAATGTTGTTAGCCAATATATGCATTCTCCTAGAACCACTCACCTACTTGTAGTTGAGAGGATACTGGCGTATTTGAAGAGATGTCCAGGCAGAGGTATACTCTTCAAAGATAATGGTCACGTGAAAATAGAAATTTACACAGATGCTGATTGGGTTGGATGTGTTGATGATAGGAGGTCTACCTCTGGGTATTGTGCTTTTGTAGGGGGTAATCTTGCTTCTTGGAGGAGTAAGAAACAAAATGTTGTTGCTCGCTCCAGTGCTGAAGCTGAAGCTGAATATAGGTCCATGGTGAATGGTGTAGTTGAAGTTTTATGGTTGAAATCCCTATTTGAGAAGTTGGATATTGCTTATGAAAAGCCCCTAATGCTGTATTTGATAATCAGGTTGCTATTAACATTGCCCATAATCCGGTACAACATGACAGAACTAAGCATATTGAAGTGGATCGACACTTTATCAGAGAGAGAGTTGCTTCCCAAGAAGCGTGTCTTCCATATATCACCTCCAACATGCAACTTGCAGATCTCTTCACTAAGGTAGTTTCAAAGACAAAGTTAGAGGCTGATCTATGCAAGTTGGGAATGACTAATATCTATTCCCAACTTGAGGGGGAGTGTAGAGATGTAGAACATTAATGTAGTCCCCACTACTGTTTGTCTATTTATGTTAGTGGTAGTTGGTAGTTATTTTCTGTTTTCTATTATTTATTATTTCTTTGCTTATGTAAGCAGAAGGGGTAATTCTGGTTTTTACCCTATTTAAACTATTAATATAAATAGCTGAGTGGGGCGACAATCCATGTCATAACCCACACTCTTTTTGACTTTCTCTCTTCGTCTTCTCCTTCTCTTCTCTTTCTTCTTCTTCTCTCATTCTCAAACCTTTTTTTCTTGTTTATTGTACATTACAATTAGGGCTGATTGCAGTCCTACTAGACAACTTCATTAAATCAACTCATTGCAATTATAATGATTCTATTTATAGACTAAACATATGAACTCGGATGTCCCTTTATGGACTCCAATTTGGAGTAGGAAACTGACCCAAAAAATATTTTCTAACCACTTTAAAACTAAGACAAATCTACAAATAACCCATGGTGACACTTAAATAAGGGCTCTAACTCCTAAACAATTCTATTAACACTTTCCTACTCCTACTGAGATCAACTTAATGTAAAGACACCAGAAGTTACTAAAAATAGTAATTACAGGAATTACTATAAACAGTAAGCCCAAAGTTACCATAAATAGTAACTTTGAAATAGTACATTTCTGGAAAACTTAAAAGTTGCATCTTAAGTAGATCCCGCTTTTAGTTCTCACCAATTCTTCTCCTGTGAAATTCCTTCGGCTATGTTTGGTTTGAAGGAAAAGGTAGGGAAAGGAAAGAAAAGGAAGGGAAACCTTTACAAATCTTGTATAGGTTTCCCTGCATTTCCCTTCCTTTCCCTACCTTTTCCTTCAAACCAAACATAGCCTTTGAGATGAGCATGAGGTCAAAAAGACTTTTTCAGAGCATTTCTTCCTTCTCTTTAGATCTGTTAGATTCTTTTTGGGATTCCAGAGAGACTCAAACTGATCTAACCAAATGCATGTTGCTGCATCAACTATCTTGATTGGTTCTTATGTAATCTACTGCAACAGGGGACAACCCATAATTTTCTTTTTCATCAGATAAGTTAAAGTCCTTGTTTGTTGTAATAGAAAAAGCAAGTTCTCTGTCTTTAGTCTCTAAAATATCTTCGAAGGGTATTCCTTCTGTGGTGCTCAATCTTCAGAATTTCCTTAGTCCTGCTTGACAGAAATGAAATTAGTGCTTTGATCATATATCCTGGCATACAAAGAATTGAAGATAGAATACTAGAAACATGGTTTGTATGTGAGTGAACAATTGCCGATGAAATAATTAGCATGGCTATTCATTTCTTTGAGCTTATGCATAATTAACATAGTTTTCCTTTCCAAAGGGATTATGTTTCAGCCTTTCAGACTTTCAGCTATTATATTGCAGTAAGATGAAATTATTGAGAATATTTGATAACATTTGCTGTTCTAATGGCTCATATTGGCAGGCTGAGTTTTGATTTATATACAAACTTTGTCGTGATATAGAAAGGCTTTTTGGTGGTGTAGCATATAGTAATGACTTGTTTTGCCTTTCTATTTGGAAAAAAGGGAGCTTCTTCATCCAGACAACCTGTGGAAGTCAGTGAAGGTAATCGACAAGAAGGCTAAAAATTTACCATTATCTGATATTTGACAATGATTTTATCTGTTTCTTTTCTTTTTTCCTCTAAGTCTATATAAGTTCATTTTCTACTGGTGTTTATGTTTTGATGAATAATAATTATTGCTTGCAATTTACTTGAAGCTTGTTTCATTTTCTCAAATTTGTTAATATATTCATATGCTAAAGTGATCTCTTACAAGTTGAAGGGTCTAGAAAAGCTAGGAGCAAACCAAAAAGGTTGAGTAGTAAGAAATGATTTGAGGGCCCAACTTTTAACAATAGATATGAAACTGAACAAAATGGAAAGGCAGAACAGTTTTCACATTGCTGAGCCCATCCAGTTGGGAGTTGGGACAAGGCTTAGTTGAGTTGAATTTATATGTTATCTAAGTAATGAATTTATGCCACAGGTACAGACTTGAAATTCTGTTTATGCATGCAGACTATGGTACTTGAGATGGAAGCTCAAAATGGGTCCATGTGGGTTTCAACATTACACTTGTACTATTTAGCAACTTTCAGCCAATTGCCCCCTTTATGTAATCTTTTTCCACCTTTGACTATATGAAAAAAAGAAGTCAAGAAAGTTCAAGGGCTATTGTTTATGGAAGAAAATGGGGAAATTTCACTAAATATCATCAAATATTGCGAACCATGGTTGTATGGAACTAACTAGAATTGACATTTTTCGATTAATTAATTATCCATGGCATAACCATTAAGTTTTTTATTCCCATTTGGAGAACATCGGATCATCTTAGAAGGGCTTCACTTCTTTCTTTGTGAGATATCCCAACTTTTCATGGCCTCCCACATCATTGACCACTCAAGAAAATTATTCCTATCAAGTTTAATTGTAGTGATCTAAAGATTTGAAATATCATTAGTTCCCATAGTATATCCAAGTCCACTCTTATTATCTGAGTATCCAACCATTGAACTAATCCTACTATAATTACACTTCATGAAGTCAACAATAAAAATAGGGAAGTTCCATACATGCTGGACTGTTGGAGAGATTTTTAGGCCTTGGCATGCAATACACAATACTGGTATGCACTCACATGCATATCCTAGCAATAGCAACCATCTTACAATCAGCTTAACAGCATTCACAAGGGAGAAACAAGGTCTAGACAGTTATATGGACTGGAAAAACTAGTTCAGAACCCTTGAAACTTAACGAAATCATTCAAGACCACCTTCAGTGGTCTCTAAAATATCAGGTGAATCAAGCACTTGAAGTTCCATTCACAAACCCTCCATCAATCAGATGCAATCAACTAAAAACTCAAACCTATTAACTTTTTCTTTATTATACCTAGAAAAATCCAAAAAATGGTGTAATAGCATCAAAAAACCCTTGTTCATACACTTGCTAAACAAGGGGTGGAAAGAAATGATATATTTTGGGCTGTGTTGTAATTTCTCTGGTGGGGAGGGCTAAGAGTGTTTATCCCTCCCCCCTCTTATTGTACTAATTTTCCTCATTTTAATGAAATTGATTCTGTTATTGATAAAAAAAGCATCAAACGGCATGAAACTTAAACAATCACTTGAAATCATGCTTGATCTGGATCTAGGGTTTACTCCATGTGGGGATCTGATAGACCATACAACCTGCTGATATCAGCTAATAGAGATGATGATGTCAACAGCCGACCAGGGAA